>NC_091161.1:27921283-27941283 GCF_040958095.1 Procambarus clarkii | reverse complement strand
CAGTACGTTGTTATTTTACTGTGTAGATTTGGTACTTGGCCCTCCAGTATCTTCCAGGTGTATATTATTTGATATCTCTCTCGTCTTCTTTCTAGTGAGTGCTTTTGGAGGGCTTTGAGACGATCCCAATAATTTAGGTGCTTTATTGCGTCTATGCGTGCCGTATACGTTCTCTGTATTCCCTCTATTTCAGCAATCTCTCCTGCTCTGAAGGGGGAAGTGAGTACTGAGCAGTACTCAAGACGGGACAACATTAGTGACTTGAAGAGTACAACCATTGTGATGGGATCCCTGGATTTGAAAGTTCTCGTAATCCATCCTATCATTTCTTGGCTGTCGCAATATTTAGTGGTTATGCTCCTTAAACGTTAGGTCGTCAGACATTATTATTCCCAAATCCTTTACATGCTGTTTTCCTACTATGGGTTCATTTGATTGTGCTTTGTACTCTGTATTATGTTTAAGGTCCTCATTTTTACCGTACCTGAGTACCTGGAATTTATCACTGTTAAACATCATGTTATTTTCTGATGCCCAGTCGAAAACTTTATTAATATCAGCTTGAAGTTTTTCAATGTCCTCAGCCGAGGTAATTTTCATACTGATTTTTGTGTCGTCTGCAAAGGATGATACGAAGCTGTGACTTGTATTTTTGTCTACATCTGATATGAGAATAAGGAAAAGCAGTGGTGCAAGGACTGTACCCTGAGGTACAGAGCTTTTCACTGCACTTGGACTTGATTTTATATGGTTGACCGTTACTCGCTGAGTCCTGTTTGACAGAAAACTGAGTATCCAGCTTCCTACTTTACCGGTTATTCCCATTGACTTCATTTTGTGTGCTATCACGCCATGGTCACATTTATCGAAAGCCTTTGCGAAGTCCGTGTATATCACATCAGCATTCTGTTTCTCTTCTAATGCCTCAGTGACTTTATCGTAGTGCTCAAGTAGCTGTGAGAGGCACGAGCTTCCCGCTCGAAATCCATGTTGGCCTGGGTTGTGAAGGTCATTGGTCTCCATGAAATTGGTGACCTGACTCCTAATCACTCTCTCAAATACTTTTATGATGTGCGATGTTAGTGCAACTGGTCTATAATTTTTTGCCAATGCTTTGCTCCCTCCCTTGTGTAGAGGGGCTATGTCTGCTACTTTAAGTGCCTCTGGTATCTCCCCCGTGTCCAAGCTCTTCCTCCACACTATACTGAGTGCCTGTGCTACCGCACTTTGCATTTCTTTATAAATATTGAATTCCATGAGTCTGGACCTGGGGCCGAGTGCATGGGCATGTTTTCAATTTCTTTTTCAAAATTTACTGCGCTTGTGTTTATATCAGTTATATTTACAGGGGTTTGAATATCCCGCATAAAGAAATTGTCTGGATCTTCCACCTTCATGTTGTTTATTGGAGTGCTAAACATGTCCTCATACTGCTTTTTTAGGATTTCACTAATTTCTTTGTCATCCTCCGTGTATGAACCTTCACTTGTACGAATAGGTCCAATACTGGCAGTGGTTTTTGCTTTTGATTTCGCATATGAGAAGAAATATTTTGGATTTTTCTTTATTTCCTTAATTGCTTTCTGTTCTAACTGCCTTTCTTCAGTTTCATATGAGTGTTTCAATTTCCGCTTGATTTCTTCAATCTCCCTATTTAAATTATTCCTTCTTTGACGGGAAATTCGTGTCTGCATAAGCAGTTCCGTTATTATTTTCCTGCGTTTATAGTGTCGTCTGCGTTCTCATTCTACGTTAGATCTCTTTCTGGCTTTCCTCAAAGGAACATGTTTCAGACAGACGATACGCTTCTGAAGTCAGTTTTTCTATTCCTGCTGTAGGACTTGTATTACTTAAAACAGTTCCCCATGGAATGTTTGTAAGTTCCCTGTTTATTATCTCCCAGTCTATCCTTTTATTATTAAAATTGAATTTACTGAATAGCCCCTCTCGCTTTATCAACGTTTTAGGTCTATTCTGAGTATTGATGGTCGTTTGCACTTCAATGAGTTGGTGATCTGAGTATGTGGTATCTGATATCGTAATGTCTCTGATAATGTCTTCATTGTTCGTAAAGACCTGATCTAGAATATTTTCATTTCTCGTTGGCTCCGATATCTGCTGATTGAGTGAAAATTTGTCACAGAATCTAAGTAGTTCTCTAATCTGTGGTTGGTTAGGTCCTGATAGATTTCCTGGTATAATATTATTGTTTGCTATTTTCCACCTGAGACTAGGCAAGTTGAAGTCACCTAGGAAGATAATATCAGGTATCGGGTTCTCCAAATTATCAAGGCTATTCTCTATTTTGCTTATCTGTTCTGTGAATTCCTCAGCCATTGCATCTGGCGGTTTGTATATTAGAATAATCACTAAATTTTATTTTCTCTATTTTTAATCCCAGTACCTCTACCACCTCATTTGTAACGTTTAGGAGCTCCGAGCATACAAAGCCTTCCCTAATATACAGACCCACTCCTCCATGTGACCTAATTTTCCTATCACACCTGTATAGGTTATATCCTGGAATCCAGATCTCACTGTCCAACAATTCCCCTGCATGGGTTTCTGTGAAAGCTCCAAATACTGCATTTGACTCCGTGAGGAGGCCATTTATGAACTGTACTTTGTTGTTTGTTATTGTTTTCAGTCCTTGTATGTTGGCAAAGATGAATGAGGTTACTCTATTAGTGATAGTTTGAATGGGAGACTTTTTCGGCAAGACCATTATTCGTGGACATAATGAGTTTGTTCTGACCAGTACTGATTGTTGTAGGGCAGTTGCCTGTCGTAGTTGTAGTTCCCTTTCGGTGGGTAATTGTATCTGTAATTCTGGAATGCAAGTGGATCTGGCATCCAGTTCCATACACTTTCCATGCTGCTCCTTTTGAATTCTCTGCCGGTCTGGTATAAAAAATTTATAGAGTTTCCTCCAAATTCATTATCCTGCTTGCCACTCTTTATGTAGCGTTCCGTGCCTTTCACGTGAAAGTGTGGGCAGCTAAGGTCATAGCATTTTCTGTCCTCCAGTGAGGTTTGGCACATGTAAGGATGGAAAAACCTACATATTGATTCAAATCGACACTCACCTTTCCTAAGCATATTTAAACATTTTTTGGGATGTTGGTAACTGCATTCTAATCCTTTCTTATTACCAGCATATCTATGTCTGCATATGCCCTTTGCATAAAATTTGCATAAGTCTGTCCTTCTGTTCTGAATTGCTCTATCGGGAACCGTCGTAGTGTCTGTACCTATCGAGCTGTCAGTGCTGTCTGGTACACTTTCTAGTTTACTGTCATCTACATCCGGGCCTACTGAGTCAGAGTTTACAACTTCCTGAGTTTCAGCCTCAGTTTCATCCCTGACTATATCCTCCGCCCCTTGTATATTAGAATTGTTGTTCCTTTCCCACTCCTTCTGGATGGCTGGTAGGCTTCCAATGAATGATGTTTTCCGATCATGCGTCATGTTATCTAGAAGGTTTTTTAGGATATTCCAAGCTGGCAGGTCATTTTTACACACCCAGAGCAAGTGGCCATCTCTCAGTGCCATAGTGTTACTCCTGTACAAGCCGAATGGAATCTAGTCTTACATATATAACATTCAATTCCCGTTACCTTCGTCTTTAAGGAGTTGTTACAGTGGCCACAAATTTGTTTATTTACTCCCATTTTGCCTTGTTTTGTTGTATATATCTATATATTTATAATATTATATATGTATTGTATATTTGTAACAATATATATGTATATATATTTATATGTTTAATATTTATAATATTATATGTATACTGTATATTTGTAATATTATGTGTTATTTTGTTCAAACTTTATGGCTGGTACTTAGCGTAGGTAGCGAGGCTGGTCCCCCGGTCAGTACAGGTGACCTCTTGTGGCCCAGGTTGATGTCACCAGTTTCCAGTTACCCGATTTATAACCACTGATGCCGCCTCTTGCCACTATTCTATATTTCTAGTATGCTATATTTATAATATTCACTTCCAACTTATATGTTGTTGTGATACCCGTTCCACATCACTGTTCCACGAATCACCGTTCACTTTTTTTTTCCCTAATACACGCATTTACACAAAGCCTCGTTCACTGGCTCACACGCGGTCTAACGTTTATTCTCTATTTAACACAGTTCTATTGTTAATGACTATTTTCAATTTTCCAGCGGGTCACTATGCACTTTGTCTGTAATCAGTAATCCACGGCAGTAGTCCTAAGAATCCCTGTTAATGTCACGATTTTAACGGAGCGCGCACGGTACGTCTACCCCCTCCCTCGACCTCGGTAATATTTTGGCCTGCGGTAATATTTTGTTTGTGTTTGGATGTAATGGCTAAACATGGTTTACATTTTCAATAATGTTATTTGGTCATCAGACAAAGTTGATTTCCACATTACGTTACAAGTGTTACAGGGGCTAAAACTGGTACTCATTATTTATATGGTAGGAGATGTAATGGAGATGGACTAAGTCTCACTTTTCATTTCAAAATGACATTTTGGACTGCAGAAAATTGATGATTTCCGCATTATGTTACATTGTGTTAGAGGGCTAAAACTGGCAGACAGTAATATTTATATGGTAAGAGATGTAATGGAGATATTGTGTTTGGCTAAATGTGGTTCACATTTCAATAATGATATTCGGACATCAGACAGAAAGTTGATTTCCACGTTACGTAACTAAGTGCCTCGCTCACTCCTTCAGTATAAGAGCGTTGAACATCCCTGCGACATTGTCTTGCTATGATATTACAAGTCTACTGTTGCGCACAGTGTAATACAGTCCTAATGGCATAAGACCAAGCTGAGGTTATTTATTAAAAAATGCTATTTGATCATCAGGCAGAAAGAAGTTTTCCACGTTACATAATGATGATATAAAGCGATACAAGTGTGTGCTAATATTTTATTTGTGTTTAGAATGTAAGGGCTATAGGAGATTGTCTAGACTTGCATACATTTTCAAATGTTATTTATTTAGGCAGCAGAAAGTTTATTTTCCCGCATTACACTGCATTGACTGTGTTACAAGAAATGAGCACTAATGCTGCTGCGTGTTACAAGGTCTGCACGGCAATATTTGGTGTTGGATGAAGAAGGGGGATGGAGATTGAGTAGACACGCATACATTTTCAAATGCTATTTATTTGGGCAGCAGAAAGTCTGTTTTCCCACATTACGCTACATTGACTGTGTTACAAGAACTGAAAACAGACATAACCCAGAGCTATTTCACTATCGACTCATCCGGTTTTATTCTCATCGATTGCTGTTTACATTTGGATAATGTAGGTCTTAGAGACAGCCTTTAACTCGGGGATAATGAACAAGTCAATTTAATAATAGTATCAAGACTATGTTTTTCCACATTAGTCTTATATATGTTTACTTTGCTTGGAATTTGTATGTGGGGAACATTGCTCACCTAAGGGGGAGAGAATGAACGGCGCGTTTGAGGTATAGCGAGGGCTGACCGCGATGTGTATGTTTGTTTTACCACAGTGAATATGAAGCTACATTGTTATGTCTACCAGTTGTTGAATAAACGTTATGCTACGTGATACAAGAACTAAACAAGCTTGTGCTAATATTTTATAGTGTTTGGAATGTAAGGGCTAAACACGGTTCACATTTCAATATTCAGACATCGGACAGAAAGTTGCTCGTTACTCTTAAAATGATATTTGGGCAAAGAACGATGTTACCATGTTGGTCATGTTACATTAATGATATTTGGGCAAAGAACGATGTTACCATGTTGGTCATGTTACATTAATGATATTTGGGCAAAGAACGATGTCATCATGTTGGTCATGTTACGTTACAAGGTTATAAGGGTGATAGTGATGGGGGGTCGAAAATTGACATTAGTCTTCCATCCTCTGGTGAGCTGTTAGTCTAAGAAATGAAAAAAGATACGTGAACAGCGGCAGCAGGAGAAAGGAATTGAGGTTACTTTTCCCCCTAACTATTAAATGATCTGAATAGAGAGAGAGAGAGAGAGTAACCACTGACTGCTATGTGTATCCCATGCAGTTGTGTTTACAAAAAAAATTATGATGTTATAATAATAAGATTGAAGACCACCTTATGACTCTCGTTACTCTTAGAAAATGCTATATGAGCAAAGAATGATGTTACCATGTTGGTCACATTACGATACAAGGTTACACATGTGATCAGAAATAATACTAAAGGCTTTGCACAGAAAATCGATGTGGGGGAGGGTGGGGTGATGGTTGATGGAAAGGGGGAGGGGGGTCTGTTGGAGCGTGGGTTATGTGAGGGTGTTGTCTTATTTAGCCCAGTTGTGTGTCAGATTCCCAAGAGGGGAGCCGCCCACAAAGGCGCTCTCCCGCCCAGGCCTGCATTTGGAATTTGTATGTTGAGGTCATGGCTCACCTTTGAGAAAGAACAATGACACACTCAGTGCTGTGTGCCGGTGTGAGCTGAGTCAGGAGAGAGTATGGTACGCCTTATTGCTGTCACTCCCAGCAGTGTGGTGGTGGTGGTGGTGGTGGTATGTGGTATGTCCTGCTATGTGGATGGAGGGGGAAGGGGTGGGCATGACTGACTATGGTAGAGGTTGATGATGACATTCGCAACAGTTAGGCCTCAGCCTTTGAAGAGGTAACCCCATGTGGTGTCACTCCTCATAGCTATGTGGTAGGTATGGCCCACATATCCTTAGCGCTCTGGAAGCAGGGAGGATACATAAAACTGTCATTCTTTAAGAAAAAATAATGACTACTTTCACACACACGCAAACCCACTGCCAGCTGTTACCTCCTCTCATTCACATCTTAAGAGAGTCTGCTCTCTCTCTCACCCTCCTCGACACTTCCTGCCATGTATGGCAGAACTAATCTCCTCATGGATCATCACCAAACACAGCTGTATAGCTCGAAGAAAATAATGGCTATCAAAAACCGCAAACGCATTCCACCCTCGCTTCTCAACCACAATGACCCTCCAACCCTCTCCCGCCAAGGGGAAGCTCCCCCTCACCCCTCCCTCACCACTCCCCACACCCCCTCAACATATCCGGCAATGTTGGGACCCCTCACACCTCCACCCACCCTCTACATAGCATTACTTAGCATTATCTATTAATCAACTATTATCTACACACACATGATTAACTCTACAGCAAACACCCATACATATTCATCTACTCTTCTCCACATATTCTACTCTTCTCCTATTCCTTACTCTACAACATACCCCACATACTCTCCTACCCCCCACAACATAACCCCCCTACCCCCCCCCCCCACAACATAACCCCCCATCATTCCAAACTGTGTAACCAAACACCGGACGCTCACATTCGTTCAACACGCGCCAAACATCCGGAAAATCACCCAACAACACTATGTGGCTACATACCTTTGCCCCATCTGGACAGATGGTCCTAATAGGACCACCTGTCCAGATGGTGCGCACGGTTCTAGTCTCAATTTAAGCTACGATCATCTAATGCAGCTGCTGTCGTTGGATAAAGGTTGAGTTTGAGGCACAGGACTTCAGAAGCTAAACATTCCAGTAAGTTCTGCAATAGTGGCGCCTCAGCTTCTGTTCCACAGATATGACACACTTTAAATATTGGGTTTGTTACCTCCCAGTAGCACTTGTAACCAAGTCTGAGTCTGTGTATGGTAACTGCAATGTCTCTGGATGGTCAGACTTGAAAGAGTAGTACCCAGTGGCTTGTTTGTACAAGCCACTTGATACGCAGTAAATCTTACTTCCGCTACTTTGGCTCTGTGGCGACTTTTGATAGTTGGGAGTATTTTCTTCTTGATTTGCTTCTCAATCTGTGAAATCCACCAGGCGATAATTAATTGATAAAGATTAAGCCACCCAAGAGGTGGCACGGGCATAAATAGCCCGTAAGGAATCTTAAGGTGATCTTGATGATTTCGGGGCTTAGGGTCCCCGCGGCTCGGTCCTCGACCAGGCCTCCTTTTTGTTCAACCCATTCTCGCAAATTTAATAAGTCAATATTGACTTATTAAATATGTGCATAGGTGACATACTTAACATAATAGATACCCTTAAAAAGATTCATAGAAAACACCGACCATACCTAACCTACTTAGTATGTTAAGATAAGCATCTTATTGCTTCATAATTACAATTATTACCTAACCTATAATAGGTATAGGTTAAGTAATAATTGTAATTACGAAGCAATAAGATGCTTATCTTAAGATAATAACAAGGTTAGGTAAGGTCGGTGTTTTCTATGAATCTTTTTAAGGGTATCTATTATGTTTAGTATATCACCTATGCACGTAGTTAATAAGTCAATATTGACTTTACGAATTTGCGAGAACGGGTTGTTTTTGTTACACACTCCCCAGGAAGCAGCCCGTAGCAGCTGTCTAACTACCAGGTACCTATTTGCTGCTAGGTGAGCAGGAGCATCGGGGTGAAAGAAACATTTTGCCCATTTGTTTACGCCTCCACTGGGGATCGAACCCGGAACCTCAGGTCTACGAATCCGAAGTGCTGTCCACCCAGCTGTCAGATGCCCTGGAATATATATATCAGGTGCCCTGATTTTATATATATATATATATATATATATATATATATATATATATATATATATATATATATATATATATATATATATATATATAATATATAAATAATGTCGTACCTAGTAGCCAGAACGCACTTCTCGGCCTACTATGCAAGGCCTGGTTTGCCTAATAGGCCGAGTGATTTTCTTTATTTTCTATAAATTGTTTTATATTGGTTTATTTTAAGTATTATATTATCATAAATTATTGACTATGTTACTTTTGGTTAGGTTAAGATAGGTTAGGTTATGTTAGGTTAGGTAGGTAGGTAGGGTTGGTTAGGTTCGGTCATATATCTATGGCAGTTTTAACTCAAATTTGAAAATAATTAACTCATACATAATGAAATGGATAGCTTTATCATTTCATAAGAAAAAAATTATTAAAAAATATAAAAATTCAGGAAACTTGACTTATTAGTCAAATCGGGCCTTGCATAGTAGGCCGAGTATGGCATTTTGGCAACTAGATACAACATATACATATACATTATATATATATATATATATATATATATATATATATATATATATATATATATATATATATAATATATATATATATATATATATATATATATATATATGTCGTACCTAGTAGCCAGAACGCACTTCTCAGCCTACTATGCAAGGCTCGATTTGCCTAATAAGCCAAGTTTTCCTGAATTAATATATTTTCTCTAATTTTTTTCTCACGAAATGATAAAGCTACCCATTTCATTATGTATGAGGTCAATTTTTTTTTATTGGCGTTAAAATTAACGTAGATATATGACCGAACCTAACCAACTCTACCTAACCTAACCTAACCTATCTTTATAGGTTAGGTTAGGTTTGGTAGCCAAAAAAGTTAGGTTAGGTTAGGTTAGGTAGGTTAGGTAGTCGAAAAACAATTAATTCATGAAAACTTGGCTTATTAGGCAAATCGGGCCTTGCATAGTAGGCTGAGAAGTGCGTTCTGGCTACTAGGTACGACATATATATATATATATATATATATATATATATATATATATATATATATATATATATATATATATATATATATATGTCGTACCTAGTAGCCAGAACGCACTTCTCAGCCTACTATGCAAGGCCCAATTTGCCTAATAAGCCAAGTTTTCATGAATTAATTGTTTTTCGACTACCTAACCTACGTAACCTAACCTAACCTAACTTTTTCGGCTACCTAACCTAACCTAACCTATATAGATAGGTTAGGTTAGGTTAGGTAGGGTTGGTTAGGTTCGGTCATATATCTACGTTAATTTTAACTCCAATAAAAACAAATTATAGTCATACATAATGAAATGGGTAGCTTTATCATTTCATAAGAAAAATATTAGAGAAAATATATTAATTCAGGAAAACTTGGCTTATTAGGCAAATTGGGCCTTGCATAGTAGGCTGAGAAGTGCGTTCTGGCTACTAGGTACGACATATATATATATATATAATATATATTATATTAAAGTGTCCATTGGGCGAGCGGAAAGTGAGGCCAGAGGGAAGAGTAGGCCGGAGAGGAACATTTGTAGATGAGAGGGAATAGTGCCAGGCCCTTGACCCAGCAGCAGGCCTTGAATTGTGGTATACATTCTACACCAAACCTGTTCACCCATGCATCAAGAAAGTCCGAACAACACCGAAAGTCCCAATCACCTGGTGTATTCACCTAGTTGTATTTACCTAGTGGTGCTTGTGGGGGTTAAGCTCTGCTCTTTTGGCCTGCCTCTCAACTGTCAATCAATAAACTGTTATTAACTACAAACATTTCCCCCCCCCCACACAGGAAGCATCCCCTAACAGCTGTCTAACTCCCACGTAACTATTTACTGCTAGGTAACAGAGGGCATCAGGGTGAAAAACTCTGCCCATTGTTCCTCGCCGGCGCCGGGAATCGAACCCGGGCCACAGGATTAGGAGTCCCGCGCGCTGTCTACTTGGCTACAAGCGCCCAGTGTGTGTGGCTGTTGGGGTGGGGGGGGGGGGAGGAGCTGTGCTCGGCGGGCAGGCTGTACAATTGTTTATGTATACAATGGTGTGGGTGGTGATTGTTGCGGGATGTTAGAGAGGTTGTCAGTGTTGTGGTGTGTGTATTGTGTTGGTGAGGAATGTGGTGTGGTGGTCATGGTATGTTGTTAACCTAAGTCTGCTGTTGGCCAGGTGTTTCCAGTATGTTTATGGGCCGTGTGTTTGCTATGAGGTGGAAGATCTCACTCGTGACGAAGTCGTCCCATAGTGGTGTAGATCCACCTCAGATAATAGGGTTGAATTCGTTGGAGCTTTTTGTTTGTGTTGGCTGCAAGCATTTGGGATATTCGGGCGTATGTTATGAAAGGACGAATTAGGGCATTAGACTGGTGTTTTTTTGTGTTTTTTTGTGCGTGGGTGTGTTCGAGTCTGCATAGTCGGGGGAGGGATTTTTTCCTATGGCTTGTTTGTGTGAGTGTATTCGTAAGTTATTATCGAGATTTAGGCCAAGTAGTGTTAGAACTGTCAATAAGTTGTCAATTTACTGGTAAGATGTAAAAGGCTTTTATGTTAATTAGATTCAAAGTTTTAAATGTAAATTATAAAAAGCATGCAAAAGGAGACATTGCAATAATCTAAGAATATTTAGAAGGGAGGGGGGGGGGGGAGGCGTCTAGCAAGGAGCTCCCCCCTCTCTTTAGGGGAAGGTGTTTATATAGTTGATATGACAGATGGAAAAAAAATAGCTCTTGAATCTGTAAATTAGGCAACCGAAAATTAGAAAGGCGGGGTCCAAGAGCTAAGAGTTCGACCCTACAGCCACACAGTAAATACACACACACACACACACACAGGACGCTTAACACAGTAACTGGTTGCTGTACCTGGCCCCTGGCCTAGACCCCAACATAATAGTTACAGAAGGCGTTATGGAGCTTCCAAGCTACTAGGTGGGTGTGGTAGTGGGTTTAATGTCCTGTAGTGAAGTATGTGCTTTTAATACATACTCACACTTGCTCATACTTCACATTAATATAAATAAACTCTATTAAAATTGTTGAAGTGACTTGTGAATTATTTATGTGTGAGGCGGCCTCATGTCAGGTGAGGTGAATGACGTCACAGGTTGTTGACCCATCAGGCCAAGCTAGTCAAGAGGCGCGGCGGGCAGTGTGGCGCGGGCCGTCGTGGGGAGAGGTGGTGCTCAGCGCCCGCTTCATTGGTTTTACTAAATTAGTCACCTGGACAGTCCTGTGCATGAGGTTACCTGCGCCAGACTTACAGGCAAGTTACTGATTACTGACTAGATGATTAGCTATTTTATCACATTGTATTATTGAGAAGAATAGTCTATATTTGCTCAGATTATAAATAAGGATAGTTACAAAGATGTTAATTTAGTTATTTTATATAAAGCTTTATCCCAGGTTTACTCATTTGTAAATATAATCATATTGAATAATATATCTTTGGCTATTAGTAGAGAATTTTACCTACCTGAAGACTTTTGGTAAAGCTTATTAAAAAAAAAATTAACTTCTAAAACGACTGATGAGAGATTAACGGTTCCATAACAGCCGCTCGTGTCTCGACTATATATATGAAATTGACCGTTCGACTAAAAGCAGGTGGGAAAAAAATTACGATATTAATATAGTTAGATTCTGACAATAATAAAGTATTTCTTGTGAATTATCAGACTTCAATCCTTGAAATACAGACCAAAGACTTTTAATCTATCAACCGTCACTTACACCCCCCCCCCCACAATGAAACTAACCATCCTGAGTCAGTGTCGTCCACGCTGTAGCCAACCCCAGAGACGCCTTAATTAACATTAACGTCCTGTGTAACCAAGTACTATATTTTGTTGAATATAAGTAAATATTATTGTATATTTATATTGTACATAGGTCTGATAGTTGAAGGAAATTATAGCACATGAGTGTATTCCAACCTGTTTTCCAACCCAATTAGTCCTTGCCTAATAAATAATAATGTATAATAGTTCACGTATCAAAAACCATTTTAAATAATTCTTGTGTTAAAATGTATGAACTGTTGTGGGTCAGTGCACAAACGAGTATAGACCGAGGACTCGTTAAATGTGAAGCGTTCTTCACGTTAATGTTTGGCTGCCGGGTTAACGACCACTTGGCCGTTGTGTTATGAACGGGCTGTGTCGTCTGAGGTTGGCTTTTGCCATTTCGTGGTAAGTCGGCACTTTAGTTCATCCAATGTCTGACCTGATCGATTGTCTAGCGGGATATTTCTTAAACTTTACATAAATGTGTTCAAGTTAGTAATTAGGGGTATTTAATATAATGTGTAATTTCAGGTATGTACGAGGGTTCATCAGTACAACGGCACTGCAGGTATGGTCAACCAGACCCAAGAAATTGGTCTCGTACCACGGCACAACAGGTATGGAAGATTAAAATTTAGAAAAACCTCTCTCGGATTGCAGTTGGTCATTATATAGCGCATATATATATTCCCACATAAGTACAATAGGTGAAGGAAACACGTTTAATAATTGTGATAGTTTATACCTTGAAGCGGTGATCTTCTAATAGGTATGTTGTAAAGTACTCTATGCATTAACCACTTGAGTGGTAAACCATTCTTCTGGCCCGTAATTTGAACATTTAGTGGTGTAACATATGGTTAATGGCGAATCCCTTCACCAGTAGGCAGCATCCCCAGGGAGGAATATAACGGAAACCTCCCATAAACTCACCCCATGATCATTCCTCCCCCCCCCCCCCCCCCCACCAGTAGAGACCGTCCCCAGACTTAGCCCCCCCCACCAGCTCCCCGACCCCAAGCCCCATGTTAACCCTCATGCCCTCCTTCCCCAACTCATTCCCCACCCCAGGCCCTCCCCGTCCCCACACCCCATGTCCTCCCCCAGTATCCCCCCTACCCCCCCCCCCTTAAGCTCTACCTCCTACAACCTCCCCCTCCCCCCTTTCCTGCATCCCTGCTACCCCACTCCAGACTCCCCTTTCCTCCCAAACCCTGACATCCCCCCGACCTTTCACATGCCCCCTTCTCCTCCCCATCCCAAGGCTAACAGAGACCCTCCTAGCTTCCCCATTCAGGATCCCACCAGCCCCTTTTCACACCAGATCCCCAGGTCCACATTCCTAGGCCCTCCCACCCCCGGACACCCCTTGCCCCCCAATTCCAGTGAAACCAACATAAAATGAGGATGGAAGGAAGTCAGTTTCAAGGTAATGTACTCGAACATAGTTGGGATTACAAGCATGGCAAGTGAGCTTAGGGGATAGGGCACAAGGGAACCCGGATGTAATTGGGCTCTCAGAAACAAAACTCAGGAATTATAACGGATGTGGTGTTTCCCCAAGAATACACTGTAATAAGGAGAGGGAGGGAAGGAAGTAGAGAAGGCAGAGTGGCCCCTACTGATAAGAAAGGAGTGGAGTTTCGAGGAGATGGTTATCCCAGGCTGTGAGTGGTTCAGAAACTACATAGCAGGTACCATGACGATAGGAGGTCCAAGAGTAGTTATAGCAGTGATATATAACCCTCCACCAAACGACAGAAGACCCCAAACCGGAGTATAATAAACATGGCAGTCAACACCATAATTGCAAGAGTAGCCACTGCTGCCTGTAAAAATAAATCCCATCTGCTCCTCGGGGGGGGGGGGGACAATCATGGAAGGATAGACTGGGAAAATAAGGAACTGCAAGGAGGTGAGGAAACATGGAGAACCAAACTGCTGGAAGTGGCGACAAGAAACTTTTGGCCAGCATATCGGGGGACCCACAAGAATGAGAAGAAATGATCAACCAGCAAGACTCGATCTAGTCTTCACTCTAAATGACTCCAATGAAAGGGAAACTAGGTTTCGACGCCGCTGAGAGAATGAGTGTTCTGATGTTTGAGTATTTGGTCAAAGAAGGGTTATTGTACACAAGGGCGTGCCCAGAAAACAAAAGGCTGCCATTCCGAAAGGAAAACTATGATGAGATAAGAAAAATTCCTAACAGATATAACTTGAAGCAAAGTTCGGAGGAAAGATGGCCATGGCATGGACTATACCACACAGAAGTGAAAGGAGGCCTGACAAGTTCGTCCCAGTCCAAAAGAGAACAAAAATTTAGTCCAGATGAGAATCCCATGGTTTAATCAGAGATGTAAGCTAACAAAGTGCAAGGGCATGGAGAAACTGTTGAAATAAAAACACTAGAGAGCAGAGGAAGTGTGCCAGGAATGAAATGTTAGGGTGTGAAGAGAGGCAGAAAGGCAATATGAAAATGACATGGCAAGTAAAGCAAAGATTCAACCTATATTACTGCACAGCCACAACAGGAGGTAAACAGTGAAGGAACAGGTAATGAAACTGAGGATGGGGGCAGATAGATTAACTACAAACGACAAGGAAGTGTGTGAGCAACTCGATTAAAAATTCCAGGAGGACTTCACATTAGAGCGAGGAGAAGTCCCAGAGATAAGAAATAATAAATAATCAGGCACTGCTTAGAGGATCTTTGGAATACTAGTGGGGCGGTGAGGTAGCTTTTGGTAAAACTGAATGTGACAAAGGCTATAGGCCCGGATGGAATCTCACCATGGATACTAAAGGAGCTAAAGCACTGTGCCGGCCACTCTCCATAGTGTAAAACAAATCACTTTTATCAGGGGAGCTGCCAAAAATTGACTGGTAATGTAGTCCCTATATACAAAGAGGGATAGGCAGGAAGCACTAAACTTCAGGCCAGTGTCCCTAACTTGCATCCCATGCAAGTTGATGGAAAAGATTATGCGAAAACAGCGAGGGGAAACATCTGGAGCGAAAGAACTTTGTAACACATCAGTAGCATGGGTTCAGGGATGGCAAATCATGCCTCAAAGGATTATTTCAATTCTACGACCAGGCAACAGAAATCAGGCAAGGAAGAGAGGGGTGGGCAGACTGCGGATTTTTGGATTGCAAAAAAGCACCTTCATGCAACAGGAGTAAAGAAAGTAAACAGTACCACACATGACTAGTGCACAAACTGATGATGCAGGCAGGAGTGAACGGGAAGGTACTCGATTGGATAACGGAGTACCTAAGCAACTGAAGACAGTCACAGGGAGGAGCGTGGTCTCAGATTGACGAAGTGCCACCAGTGGAGTTACACTGGGGTTCAGTCCTTGGATCTATAACTGTTTTTGATATGTAAATGATCTCCGAGAGGGAATAGAATCGTTCCTCTCAATGTTTGCTGATGCAAAAATTGAGGATGATTAAGGCAGCGGAGGATAGTACGAGGATAAAAAGATGATTTAGACATCAAGGAATATGTCAAGGGGCCGGTTTCTTCCGATGCCCAACGTTACTCTGGTTTATGAACATTTCTAATGCCTCCCATATTTAACATTAAGTTATGACTATAACACACCGGATACAGCGTCAAGCCAACCCTGATGACAGACTAACTCCACCATTACCACGGCACTAACCCTACACAGATTATAACGATGCTTGAGATGGAGGATGAGGGTGTGGGGGGGGGAGGGTCCAGTGATTGGCTGTGCCTGGAACTGGAGGTCCAGTGATGGCTGTGCCTGGAACTGGAGGTCCAGGGATGTGTGGCTGGGACCTGTTGATGCTCTTCATGATCAACAATAGTGTAAATAATCTTGACTCTCGGCTACAGAGAACCCCACAGAACGAGGGGGTGAAAGTGTCTCCATACATATTTTCTCGTTTGTGCATGCGCCGCACATGGGACCGAAGGTTGTCGCGGCGAGCAGCACGATAAGGGGCAAAAAGGACACAACTGTGGTTTCTCACCAGTGTGCATTCTCAGATGTTGTATTAGCCTTTTGAGTTACACAGAACGGAACTTGAACATCACAACGATAGCACTTTCCTACACGATACTCTTCATGTGCGCTTTCATCTCTCCTTCATTTGGTCTGTCTTTGCCACAGATATAACATGACACAATTAATATTGGTCCAAGGTAGCTTGCCTCGTGCGTCTTGGTGGCGTCTGAAGGCCTACTTCACAGTACACGCATAGTCACATAGAGGGCAGGTCAACTTCTTTATTGTACCTGTAGCGTTGAAGCGGATTTTTATTCTGATTTTTTTCCTGTGGGCGTCCAGCCTTCTACAATGTGGTTGAAGAGGGATGCATACGACCTATACATTGCCATAGTTGTAAAAACTGCAAAGTGGCGTAGTGCATACGTATTGCTTGGAGATAATTTCGGTTGGCTCGGGTTCATAGTTGGTGTTCCGTAGTTAGATGTTTACGACGGTCCCCCCCCCCCCCCCCCTTGCGACACGCGAAGCCACTCTCTCCACATTCATAACCTTCAAATACTTCACCTGGAATAATGCTTGGGTCTGTATAATGAGTTTTTGCGTCGGGTTATTACTTATGTTATCCACCGTTTTTCCTCATCGCTGGAAAACGTTCAAACATTCCTCGAACAGTGATTTGCTGACGACTTTTGTTCGAACCACAATGTTGAAAAATGTTCCACCCACGTACTAAGAATACAAATAATTGCCATCAGAGCCAAAACACACAACCTAACCATTGCCTAAATATGCACATTATGCTAATATGTAACAATATTGTTTATTATATTTTATAATGCTTGTTTTTTTATCACATAGACCAACCAGATCATAACTTTTACAACAGAGAATCTTGAAATGAACTAAGTCTTTTGTTTGAGACTTTACCTCTTTGTTGTTGTACCAATATCTTTTTCTCCATTGTACCCATAATCGTTCTCTTCTGTAGCTTTGGTATCTTCGATAATTCCTTTGTTCGTAGTGTCAGTCATCAAAATCTAATACTCCTCCAAAGGCCAATGTTACACTTGGCGGACGATCCTTGGGTTGCCTCAAATTGTGGCATCTGTTGATCTGGTTCCCCACTTCGTGGGGAGAACCACGGCCTGCTCTGAGGGGAGGGGAAGGTAGCCCCTGTTATGGAATATCCGTAAGTCATTGGATGATCTCTGTTGTAGATATAACTGCTTTGTTGTAGAACTGGGGCCAGATTCACGAAAGCACTTACGAACGTGTACATCTTTCGTTAATCTTTGTCGGCTTTGATTATATTTATTAAACAGTTTACAAGCATTAAAACTTCCCATTCAACTGATGTTATTGTTATAAACAGCCTCCTGGTGCTTTAGAGCTCATTACTGTTTAATAATTGGAAACAACGTCGCCAAAGATTGAGAAAATGTACAGGTTCGCAAGTGCTTGCGTAGTGCTTTCGTGAATCTGGCCCCAGGTCTTGATGACCAGGCGTCTCCCATTCTTAGCCTCTTGGTCTTGGCCTGTCGTTGTCTCCGGCCTGTTGTCATCCCTATTTTCTTCACGCTTTTGTTTTTTCACTCGACAGATATATACCTTTTCTGCTGTATCCTGGGTGCCTTCTGGAAGAATCCTCGACAAGGGTACTCTTTGAAATTCTTTGGCAATATCCATAATTTCTCTGCTCAGAGTACTCGTTACATCACAGACAAGGTAAGAAGAGACTCCCTGGCTTCAGGTTCTCAGTTGATGCCGTTAATGGGTTCTGTCAACTCGGTGCTTGCTGCACGATACTAGCCGGGTAGCCCCTGTCAGTGAAGAAGTCCATCATTTGGTCTAGTTTCCCTTTGTCCAATGACCTTGACCGAATAGACAAATAGCTGACAAACAACTGACTAAACCAATGGCAATTCCATACACAAGTAATGTCAAGGTTTCATGATGTCTGGAAAAGTAACATGGGAGGTTAGGAGACCCTCCTTAACGTGTGAGCGAACCTTACTTACCTGGGAGCACGTAATTTACCCTCTACGTTCTCTCCTTTGAATGGAAGCACGAGTTCCACTGATTTTTGTAATTTTGTTTGGTGATGTGAGCATGCAACAACTGCAATATCCTTGGCCAGCCCAGCCAGAGTGCTGACTGTAGATACCCAGCAAGGCAGACTCTTGGTCCCAGACCAGAGGATACAGGAGAGTGCACAGATGGAGATTACTTTATATACATCTGGTCAAGCTCGCTCGCTCAACTTAACGGTCGTGAAATTTCATTCTTTCATACCAGGACAAACTTGTCTCTTTACCCTACTGGGTGATGTAGTCAATCATAACTGTGCAGCCTTTTCTCTTGAGCTTTGCTGCCTATGGAATTATATTATAAATTTGGTTTCCTTGTAATTTTCCTTTCGCTATGCCAGGCTTTAGTTTTCTGGTCCCTTCCTTGAGCAAGTTATCCCTACTTTAAATATTCAAACGTCAATACAGTGATCACGCCTTCCCATGGGGCTCTGAACTTCATTCCCCATAAAAGTGAATCTTTCTGTGAATTCTAGGTGAAGTCAGGCTGGTTCATCATTATCTCTAGTCGTGTAAGGTCCTATTACATGTGGGCTTAAAAGTTTTCTTGTTGACAATTCCAATAGTTTTGCTCGCTCTGTGCCACCATACGGTTCTTGCATCTTTCCCTGAAGTCCTCATGATTAGAAGTCGCGATCGATTTCTAACTGGCGACAGTCTGCCCTTACTATAACTGAAAGTGCTGCTATGTTTGTCGTGATCTTCTTGGGTCTGTCATTTAATGAGGGTTTACATCTCCGTTACTCTTTGGTCCTCCGATCGTCATGGTGCCTGTTGTGTAGTCTCTGAACTCCTCGCGCCCGGGATATCCATATCCTCGAAACTCCAGTCCTTTATCAACAGGGCCGCCACTCCTCCCTTCCTTCCCCCCTGTAGTGTGTGATGTAATGTTGGCGCGAGTACACAGCCTTGTGGCACTCCATCACTACGGTCCAAGTAGTTAGTGTGTCGTGGAGGAATCTTGATTTCATTTTGGGGTTATCAAGGAAATATTTTGTCGAAAGTGGAAAGTCGTTAATATTTTTTAATATATTAGTCAAGCCAGGGTGTCGAAGGCTTTTTCAGAGTACTGACAAGTGATGCCTTGATATATTGTAATTAATGTATAGTTTTTCAGTATGTTAAGGTCTTGTTCAGGTCTGTTGTGCCCAACTCAGATTTTCAGTAGAGTCGCAGTCTGGGGGTAGTTTTGTGCTGCCCATATACATAAGAACGTAAGAACAAAGGTAACTGCAGAAGGCCTATTGGCCCATACGAGGCCGCTCCTATTTATAACCACCCAATCCCACTCATATACATGTCCAACCCGCGCTTGAAACAATCTAGGGACCCCACCTCCACAATGTTACGCGGCAATTGGTTCCACAAATCAACAACCCTGTTACTGAACCAGTATTTACCCAAGTCTTTCCTAAATCTAAACTTATCCAATTTATACCCATTGTTTCGTGTTCTGTCTTGTGTTGATACTTTTAATACCCTATTAATATCCCCTTTGTTATGTCCATTCACCCACTTGTAAACCTCTATCATGTCACCCCT
>NC_091161.1:27808356-27918356 GCF_040958095.1 Procambarus clarkii | reverse complement strand
TTGTGTTAGAGGGCTAAAACTGGCAGACAGTAATATTTATATGGTAAGAGATGTAATGGAGATATTGTGTTTGGCTAAATGGGGTTCACATTTCAATAATGATATTCGGACATCAAAGTTGATTTCCACGTTACGTTACTAAGTGCCTCGCTCACTCCTTCAGTATAAGAGCGTTGAACATCCCTGCGACATTGTCTTACTATGATATTACAAGTCTACTGTTGCGCACAGTGTAATACAGTCCTAATGGCATAAGACCAAGCTGAGGTTATTTAATTAAAAAATGTTATTTGATCATCAGGCAGAAAGAAGTTTTCCACGTTACATAATGATATAATGCGATACAAGCGTGTGCTAATATTTTATTTGTATTTAGAATGTAAGGGCTATAGGAGATTGTCTAGACTTGCATACATTTTCAAATGTTATTTATTTAGGCAGCAGACAGTTTATATTCCCGCATTAGGCTGCATTGACTGTGTGTTACAAGAAATGAGCACTAATGCTGATGTGTGTTACAAGGTCTGCACAGCAATATTTGGTGTTGGATGAAGAGGGGGATGGAGATTGATTAGACACGCATACATTTTCAAATGCTATTTATTTGAGCAGTAGAAAGTACGCTACATTGACTGTGTTACAAGAACTGAAAACAGACATAACCCAGAGCTATTTCACTATCGACTCATACGGTCTTATTCTCATCGATTGCTGTTTACATTTGGATAATGTAGGTCTTAGAGACAGCCATGAACTCGGGGATAATGAACAAGTCAATTTAATAATAGTATCAAGACTATGTTTTTCCACATTAGTCTTATATATGTTTACTTTGCTTGGAATTTGTATGTGGGGAACATTGCTCACCTAAGGGAGAGAGAATGAACTGCGCGTTTGAGGTATAGCGAGGACTGACCGCGATGTTTGTTTGTTTGTTTGTTTTACCACAGTGAATATGAAGCTACATTGTTATGTCTACCAGTTGTTGAATAAACGCTATGTTACGTTACGTGATACAAGAACTAAACAAGCTTGTGCTAATATTTTATTGTTTGGAATGTAAGGGCTAAACACGGTTCACATTTCAATATTCAGACATCGGACAGAAAGTTGCTCGTTACTCTTAAAATGATATTTGGGCAAAGAACGATGTTACCATGTTGGCCACGTTACATTAATGATATTTGGGCAAAGAACGATGTTACCATGTTGGTCACGTTACATTAATGATATTTGGGCAAAGAACGATGTCATCATGTTGGTCGTGTTACGTTACAAGGTTATAAGGGTGATAGTGATGGGGGGTCGAAAAATTGACACTAGTCTTCCATCCTCTGGTGAGCTGTTAGTCTAAGTGAAATGAAAAAAGATACCCGAACAGCGGCAGCAGGAGAAAGGAATTGATGTTACTTTTCCCCCTAACTATTAAATGATCTGAATAGAGAGAGAGAGAGAGGAGAGAGAGGGAGAGTAACCACTGACTGCTATGTGTATCCCATGCATTTGGGTTTACAAAAAAATCAGGATTTGTTATAATAATAAGATTGAAGACCACCTTATGACTCTCGTTACTCTTAAAAATTGCTATTTGAGCAAAGAATGATGTTAGCATGTTGGTCACATTACGATACAAGGTTACACATATGATCAGAAATAATACTAAAGGCTTTGCACAGAAAATCGATGTGGAGGAAGGTGGGGTGATGGTTGATGGTAAGGGGAGGAGGGGCTGGTTGGTCCTGTTGGAGCGTGGGTTATGTGAGCGGTGTTGTCTTATTTAGCCCAGTTGTGTGTCAGATTCCCAAGAGGGGAGCCGCCCACAAGGGCTCTCTCCCGCAAAGGCTCTCTCCCGCCCAGGCCTGCATTTGGAATTTGTATGTTGAGGTCATGGCTCACCTTTGAGAAAGAACAATGACACAATGCTATGTGCCGGTGTGAGCTGTGTCAGGAGAGAGAGTGGTACGCCGTATTGCTGTCACTCCCAGCAGTGTTGTGGTGGTGGTGGTATGTCCTGCTATGTGGATGGAGGGGGAAGGGGTGGGCATGACTGACTATGGTAGAGGTTGATGATGACATTCGCAACAGTTAGGCCTCAGCCTTTGAAGAGGTAACCCCATGTGGTGTCACTCCTCATAGCTATGTGGTAGGTATGACCCACATATCCTTAGCGCTCTGGAAGCAGGGAGGGTACATAAAACTGTCATTCTTTAAGAAAAAATAATGACTACTTTTCACACACACACAACCCACTGCCAGCTGTTACCTACTCCTCTCATTCACATTTTAAGAGAGTCTGCTCTCTCTCTCTCACCCTCCTCGACACTTCCTGCCATGTATGGCAGAACTAATCTCCTCATGGATCACCACCAAACACAGCTGCATAGCTCGAAGAAAATAATGGCCGTCAAAAAACGTAAACGCATTCCACCCTCGCTTCTCAACCACAATGACCCTCCAACCTTCTCCCGCCAAAGGGAAGCTCCCCTCACCCCTCCCTCACCACTCCCCACACCCCCTCAACATATCCGGCAATGTTGGGACCCCTCACACCTCCACCCACCCTCTACATAGCATTACTTAGAATTATCTATTAATCAACTATTTTTTTTATTAACATATTAGGTACATCTGCATTAGTGCAGCTACCCTAGACTATATGAAGTGGAGTACAGTGTGTCAAGAAAAGCTAACTAGGTGATGCTAAAAAATCCCCCTACACACACATGATTAACTCTACGGCAAACACCCATACATATTCATCTACTCTTATCCACATATTTTACTCTTCTCCTATTCCTTACTCTCCCACATACACCACATACCCCACATACTTTCCTACCCCCCACAACATAACCCCCCATAACATAACCCCCCATCATTCCAGACTGCGTAACCAAACACCGGACGCTCACATGCGTCCAACACGCGCCAAACATCCGGAAAATCACCCAACAACACTATGTGGCTACATACCTTTGCCCCATCTGGACAGCTGGTCCTAATAGGACCACCTGTCCAGATGGTGCGCACGGTTCTAGTCTCCATTTTAAGCTACTAACATCTAATGCAGCTGCTGTCGTTGGATTAAGGTTGAGTTTGAGGCACAGGACTTCAAAAGCTAAACATTCCAGTAAGTACTGCAATAGTGGCACCTCTGCTTCTGTTCCACAGATATGACACACTTTAAATATTGGGTTTGTTACCTCCCAGTAGCACTTGTAACCAAGTCTGAGTCTGTGTATGGTAACTGCAATGTCTCTGGATGGTCAGACTTGAAAGAGTAGTACCCAGTGGCTTGTTTGTACAAGTCACTTCATACGCAGTAAATCTTACTTCCGCTACTTTGGCTCTGTGGGGACTTTTGATAGTTGGGAGTATTTTCTTCTTGATTTGCTTCTCAATCTGTGAAATCCACAGATTGATATTAATTGATAAAGATTAAGCCACCCAAGAGGTGGCACGGGCATAAATAGCCCGTAAGGAATCTTAAGGTGATCTTGATTTCGGGGCTTAGGGGTTCCCGCGGCTCGGTCCTCGACCAGGCCTCCGTTTTGTTACACACTCCCCAGGAAGCAGCCCGTAGCATCTCTCTAAATACCAGGTACCTATTTACTACTAGGTGAGCAGGAGCATCGGGGTGAAAGAAACATTTTGCCCATTTGTTTACGCCTCCACCGGGGATCGAACCCGGAACCTCAGGTCTACGAATCCGAAGTGCTGTCCACCCAGCTGTCAGGTGCCCTGGAATCCACCAGGCCACTAGGCAACCCATTCTCGCACCTGCTTAGTCATTATTTTGCTTATATATATATATATATATATATATATATATATATATATATATATATATATATATATATATATATATATAAATAATAACTTTTTAGACACTCAACCCACCAGGGGACTCGAACACTGGCCAACAAGGTGGCAGTTGCATGCTGTATCCACTACGCTATACTTCAAAGCCATAAGAGAGGTAGGAACTCTGGGGTATTTAACCAACCAGAATTCCAATCCTCTCCCAGGCGATGAGATAGTGTGGGACCTCGGATGCTCTTTCATCGGTTCCTGTTATATGGGAAAACTCAGTGCCAAATGCTTAATGCACAGACTACCCTATTCCAGTAGCTGAAGTTTATAACTTTTTAGACACTCAACCCACCAGGGGACTCGAACACTGGCCAACAAGGTGGCAGTTGCATGCTGTATCCACTACGCTATACTTCAAAGCCATAAGAGAGGTAGGAACTCTGGGGTATTTAACCAACCAGAATTCCAATCCTCTTCTGGTTGGTTAAATACCCCAGAGTTCCTACCTCTCTTATGGCTTTGAAGTATAGCGTAGTGGATACAGCATGCAACTGCCACCTTGTTGGCCAGTGTTCGAGTCCCCTGGTGGGTTGAGTGTCTAAAAAGTTATAAACTTCAGCTACTGGAATAGGGTAGTCTGTGCATTAAGCATTTGGCACTGGGTTTTCCCATATAACAGGAACCGATGAAAGAGCATCCGGGGTCCCACACTATCTCATCGCCTGGGAGAGGATTGGAATTCTGGTTGGTTAAATACCCCAGAGTTCCTACCTCTCTTATGGCTTTGAAGTATAGCGTAGTGGATACAGCATGCAACTGCCACCTTGTTGGCCAGTGTTCGAGTCCCCTGATGGGTTGAGTGTCTAAAAAGTTATAAACTTCAGCTACTGGAATAGGGTAGTCTGTGCATTAAGCATTTGGCACTGAGTTTTCCCATATATATATATATATATATATATATATATATATATATATATATATATATATATATATATATATATATATATATATATATATTATTAAATATGACCGAAAAAGTAAGATTAATAATTCTAACACGAATTTTCTCAATCTTTCGTACATTACGCTTCACTGTTGGAGGTAAATCAAAAATCACTTCTCCAAAATTCATTTTTATTTCTAGTCTGACGTGACACGGGCGCGTTTCGTAAAACTTATTACATTTTCAAAGACTTCACAAATACACAACTGATTAGAACTTGCGTTTCTCTGATTTTATATCTACATTTGAGTGAGGTGGGAAGGGTGATGTGGCATTAACACAAGACAGAACAATAGGGGATATTAATAGGGTATTAAAAGTATCAACACAAGACAGAACAGAAACAATGGGTATTGAATAGAAGTGTTTGTAGAAAGCCTATTGGTCCATATTTCTTGATGCTTCTATATTGGAGCGGAGTCTTGAGGTGGGTAGAATATAGTTGTGCAATAATTGGCTGTTGATTGCTGGTGTTGACTTCTTGATGTGTAGTGCCTCGCAAACGTCAAGCCGCCTGCTATCGCTGTATCTATCGATGATTTCTGTGTTGTTTACTAGGATTTCTCTGGCGATGGTTTGGTTATGGGAAGAGATTATATGTTCCTTAATGGAGCCCTGTTGCTTATGCATCGTTAAACGCCTAGAAAGAGATGTTGTCTTGCCTATATACTGGGTTTTTTGGAGCTTACAGTCCCCAAGTGGGCATTTGAAGGCATAGACGACGTTAGTCTCTTTTAAAGCGTTCTGTTTTGTGTCTGGAGAGTTTCTCATCAGTAGGCTGGCCGTTTTTCTGGTTTTATAGTAAATCGTCAGTTGTATCCTCTGATTTTTGTCTGTAGGGATAACGTTTCTATTAACAATATCTTTCAGGACCCTTTCCTCCGTTTTATGAGCTGTGGAAAAGAAGTTCCTGTAAAATAGTCTAATAGGGGGTATAGGTGTTGTGTTAGTTGTCTCTTCGGAGGTTGCATGGCTTTTCACTTTCCTTCTTATGATGTCTTCGATGAAACCATTGGAGAAGCCGTTATTGACTAGGACCTGCCTTACCCTACAGAGTTCTTCGTCGACTTGCTTCCATTCTGAGCTGTGGCTGAGAGCACGGTCGACGTATGCGTTAACAACACTCCTCTTGTACCTGTCAGGGCAGTCGCTGTTGGCATTTAGGCACATTCCTATGTTTGTTTCCTTAGTGTAGACTGCAGTGTGGAAACCTCCGCCCTTTTCCATGACTGTTACATCTAGAAAAGGCAGCTTCCCATCCTTTTCCGTCTCGTAAGTGAAACGCAGCACGGAACTCTGCTCAAATGCCTCCTTCAGCTCCTGCAGATGTCTGACATCAGGTACCTGTGTAAAAATGTCGTCAACATACCTGCAGTATATGGCCGGTTTCAACTTCATGTCGACTAAGACTTTTTGCTCGATGGTACCCATGTAGAAGTTTGCAAACAGGACACCTAGGGGAGAACCCATGGCGACCCCATCTACTTGCTTATACATGTGCCCATCCGGGCTCAAGAAGGGTGCCTCTTTAGTACAAGCTTGGAGTAGTTTCCTCAGAATACTTTCTGGCATGTCAAGAGGAGTACAGGCTGGATCACGATACACTCTGTCGGCTATCATTCCGATTGTCTCGTCCACAGGTACGTTGGTAAACAGCGATTCTACGTCCAACGAGGCTCTTATCCCTGTGGCCCGTGCGCCCCGCAGTAAGTCCACAAATTCCTTTGGAGACTTCAGGCTGAAGGCGCAAGGAACATAAGGAGTCAGCAGGCCGTTGAGTCGCTTCGCCAGTCTGTACGTGGGTGTGGGTATCTGGCTAATGATTGTATTCTGAAAGTATTCTGAGGAAACTACTCCAAGCTTGTACTAAAGAGGCACCCTTCTTGAGCCCGGATGGGCACATGTATAAGCAAGTAGATGGGGTCGCCATGGGTTCTCCCCTAGGTGTCCTGTTTGCAAACTTCTACATGGGTACCATCGAGCAAAAAGTCTTAGTCGACATGAACTTGAAACCGGCCATATACTGCAGGTATGTTGACGACATTTTTACACAGGTACCTGATGTCAGACATCTGCAGGAGCTGAAGGAGGCATTTGAGCAGAGTTCCGTGCTGCGTTTCACTTACGAGACGGAAAAGGATGGGAAGCTGCCTTTTCTAGATGTAACAGTCATGGAAAAGGGCGGAGGTTTCCACACTGCAGTCTACACTAAGGAAACAAACATAGGAATGTGCCTAAATGCCAACAGCGACTGCCCTGACAGGTACAAGAGGAGTGTTGTTAACGCATACGTCGACCGTGCTCTCAGCCACAGCTCAGAATGGAAGCAAGTCGACGAAGAACTCTGTAGGGTAAGGCAGGTCCTAGTCAATAACGGCTTCTCCAATGGTTTCATCGAAGACATCATAGAAGGAAAGTGAAAAGCCATGCAACCTCCGAAGAGACGACTAACACAACACCTATACCCCCTATTAGACTATTTTACAGGAACTTCTTTTCCACAGCTCATAAAACGGAGGAAAGGGTCCTGAAAGATATTGTTAATAGAAACGTTATCCCTACAGACAAAAATCAGAGGATACAACTGACGATTTACTATAAAACCAGAAAAACGGCCAGCCTACTGATGAGAAACTCTCCAGACACAAAACAGAACGCTTTAAAAGAGACTAACGTCGTCTATGCCTTCAAATGCCCACTTGGGGACTGTAAGCTCCAAAAAACCCAGTATATAGGCAAGACAACATCTCTTTCTAGGCGTTTAACGATGCATAAGCAACAGGGCTCCATTAAGGAACATATAATCTCTTCCCATAACCAAACCATCGCCAGAGAAATCCTAGTAAACAACACAGAAATCATCGATAGATACAGCGATAGCAGGCGGCTTGACGTTTGCGAGGCACTACACATCAAGAAGTCAACACCAGCAATCAACAGCCAATTATTGCACAACTATATTCTACCCACCTCAAGACTCCGCTCCAATATAGAAGCATCAAGAAATATGGACCAATAGGCTTTCTACAAACACTTCTATTCAATACCCATTGTTTCTGTTCTGTCTTGTGTTGATACTTTTAATACCCTATTAATATCCCCTATTGTTCTGTCTTGTGTTAATGCCACATCACCCTTCCCACCTCACTCAAATGTAGATATAAAATCAGAGAAACGCAAGTTCTAATCAGTTGTGTATTTGTGAAGTCTTTGAAAATGTAATAAGTTTTACGAAACGCGCCCGTGTCGCGTCAGACTAGAAATAAAAATGAATTTTGGAGAAGTGATTTTTGATTTACCTCCAACAGTGAAGCGTAATGTACGAAAGATTGAGAAAATTCGTGTTAGAATTATTAATCTTACTTTTTCGGTCATATTTAATAATATATGTCTACAGGAAAGACTGCTACCAAAATATACTAATATATATATATATATATATATATATATATATATGTCGTACCTAGTAGCCAGAATGCACTTCTCGGCCTACTATGCAAGGCCCGATTTGCCTAATAAGCCAAGTTTTCCTGAATTAATATATTTTCTCTAATTTTTTTCTTATGAAATGATAAAGCTACCCATTTCATTATGTATGAGGTCAATTTTTTTTTATTGGAGTTAAAATTAACGTAGATATATGACCGAACCTAACCAACCTAACCTAACCTATCTTTATAGGTTAGGTTAGGTAGCCGAAAAAGTTAGGTTAGGTAGGTTAGGTAATCGAAAAAAACATTAATTCATGAAAACTTGGCTTATTAGGCAAATCGGGCCTTGCATAGTAGGCAGAGAAGTGCGTTCTGGCTACTAGGTACGACATTATATATATATATATATATATATATATATATATATATATATATATATATATATATATATATATATGTCGTACCTAGTAGCCAGAACGCACTTCTCAGCCTACTATGCAAGGCCCGATTTGCCTAATAAGCCAAGTTTTCATGAATTAATTGTTTTTTCGACTACCTAACCTACTTTTTCGGCTACCTAACCTATAAAGATAGGTTAGGTTGGGTAGGGTAGGGTTGGTTAGGTTTGGTCATATATCTACGTTAATTTTAACTCCAATAACAAAAATTGACCTCATACATAATGAAATGGGTAGCTTTATCATTTCATAAGAAAAAAATTAGAGAAATATATTAATTCAGGAAAACTTGGCTTATTAGGCAAATCTGGCCTTGCAGAGTAGGCTGAGAAGTGCATTCTGGCTACTAGGTACGACATATATATATAATATATTAAAGTGTACAGGTAAAGTGTCCATTGGGCGAGCGAGAAGTGAGGCCAGAGGGAAGAGTAGGGCCGGAGAGGAACATTTGTAGATGAGAGGGAATAGTGCCAGGCCCTTGACCCAGCAGCAGGCCTTGAATTGTGGTATACATTCTACACCAAACCTGTTCACCCATGCATCAAGAAAGTCCGAACAACACCGGAAGTCCCAATCACCTGGTGTATTCACCTAGTTGTATTAACCTAGTGGTGCTTGCGGGGGTTAAGCTCTGCTCTTTTGGCCTGCCTCTTAACTGTCAATCAATAAACTGTTATTAACTACTAACATTTTCTATTCCCCCCCCCCCACACACACACAGGAAGCATCCCGTAACAGCTGTCTAACTCCCACGTACCTATTTACTGCTAGGTAAGAGAGGGCATCAGGGTGAAAAACTCTGCCCATTGTTCCTTGCCAGCGCCAGGAATCGAACCCGGGCCACAGGATTAGGAGTCCCGTGCGCTGTCTACTCGGCTACAAGCGCCCAGTGTGTGTGGCTGTGGCTGTGTGAGGGGGGGGGGGAAAGGGGAAGGGGCTGTGCTCGGCGGGCAGGCTGTACAATTGTTATGTATACAATGGTGTGGGTGGTGGTTGTTGCGGAATGTTAGAGAGGTTGTCAGTGTTGTGGTGTGTGTATTGTGTTGGTGAGGAATGTGGTGTGGTGGTCATGGTATGTTGTTAACCTAAGTCTGCTGTTGGCCAGGTGTTTCCAGTATGTTTATGGGCCGTGTGTTTGCTATGAGGTGGAGGATCTCACTCGTGACGAAGTACGTCCCATAGTGGTGTAGATCCACCTCAGATATTAGGGTTGAATTCGTTGGAGCTTTTTGTTTGTGTTGGCTGCAAACATTTGGGATATTCGGGCGTATGTTATGAGAGGACGAATTAGGGCATTAGACTGGTGTATTTTATTTTTTTTTGTGCGAGGGTGTGTTCGAGTCTGCATAGTTGGGGGAGGGATTTTTTCCTATGGCTTGTTTGTTGCTTTGTGTGAGTGTATTCGTAAGTTATTATCGAGATTTAGGCCGAGTAGTGTTAGAACTGTCAATAAGTTGTCAATTTACTGGTAAGATGTAAAAGGCTTTTATGTTAATTAGATTCAAATTTTTAAATGTAAATGATAAAAGCATGCAAAAGGAGACATTGCAATAATCTAAATGTTTAGAAGGGAGGGGGGGGGGGGGCTAGGAGCCTAGCAAGGCGCTCCCCCCTCTCTTTAGGGGAAGGTGTTTATATAGTTGATATGACAGATGGAAAAAAAATAGCTCTTGAATCTGTAAATTAGGCAACCGAAAATTAGAAAGGCGGGGTCCAAAAGCTAAGAGTTGGACCCTACAGGCACACAGTAAATACACACACACAAGATGTTTAACACCGTAACAGGTTGCTGTACCTGGCCCCTGGCCTAGACCCCCAACATAATAGTTATAGAAGGCGTTATGGAGCTTCCAAGCTACTAGGTGGGTGTGATAGTGGGTTTAATGTCCAGTAGTGAAGTATGTGATTTTAATACATACTCACATGCTCATGCGTCACATTAATAGAAATAAACTCTTTATTAATATTATTGAAGTGACTTGTGAATTGTTTGTGTGAGGCGGCCTCATGTCAGGTGAGGTGAATGACGTCACAGGTAGTTGACCCATCAGGCCAAGCTAGTCAAGAGGCGCGGCGGGCATGGGGAGAGGTGCTGCTCAGCGCCCGCCTCATTGGTTTTACTAAATTAGTCACCTGGACAGTCCTGTGCATGAGGTTACCAGCGCCAGGCTTGTGGGAACCGACCTGTGAGATTTATATTTATTTAATTTATATGAATTTATATTTACGTTAATTTATATACTTCGATAGCAATTTGTATGATGTTAAGTGGACTGTATTTCTGCAATAATCTCATAATCTCACAAATCGATCCTCTACACATTAGGGGGGTTTATATTAATTGAATATATATGCAGCCAATCTAACTACAGTATTAGACTACATACATTGAAGAGGTTCCTTATCTTATTTGTACAGCAAGCTTTAGTCCACCAGGTATAACTAGGTTGTAGACGCCACATTTTCCCTCTTTGAGGTAGCTTCCATCACCCTGGTAACTGATGCACAAAAGATACTTCCTCGTCTTGACCTGTTAAAAGGGCGCTAGCTGTAAAGCCAGAATCCTTTATATGACAGGTATATCAGAGAAACACTGTACATGAAACAATAAAGACCTGGCTTAATTACCTTTAGTTTGAGGCTATCTCGTGCTCTAACCGGCAACCCTACCCAATGACATTAATGGCCACTAATGATAGATAATGGGTTTCGGAAAGAACACTTAACTTGATTTGTTGACAGCGTGTGATAATGGTACACCTTTGGTTTCCATAACACTTCGTCCAAGTAAAATTAACAGGAGCCGTATTTGCTCCCGTGTGCCTCTGGTCTAGTATAACAATGGCAATGTCTAACACTCCATACTATTGACGCTACTGGCCGACATTGTCCAGATATAATAGGAGCCGAATTTGCTCCACGCGTCTCGGAGGTGACAACAACAATGGCTGCCCTCCTTCCCCATTGACGCCAAGCTTACATTGTCCAGATGTCAATAAGTAATAGAAGGGTCACATTTACTCTACTTTAATACTGATAACTAAGTTAATTTATATGAGATGTTTTATGATGGTAAAGTCCAAAGACTAATGTATTTAAGAATAATTCCCAGCAGAATAGCTGGTGAATTTATAATGGTATGTGGTGATATCCCATTTTCTTTAGATGGTAATTCCACTACAAGTTACGCTTTCTATGGGTAACTTGTTTATACAACACAGCTATTATCTGTCTGTATGATATTTAATGGTGTCGGATTTTCCGACATAATTCCCCAGGGGCTGCTCACGGGTCGAAGTCCTAATTAGAACAAACGAACACCGATACTCCTCCATCGAATTATTAGATTAATTTGATGTTAGTAGTTAGTAATCACACATTTGTGTGTCTGTTCGTACAGGATGGATGTCCCGTACTAGAGTTGCAGGGGTTTGAAGTCTAATGCGATTTCATTTCCCTGTCAACTCTTGAAAGGCTAATATTCAAGCCTAATTACATATTATTTAACCCAGAAGACTGGATGTGATCAAGTACTACAGTCAAGTATGATTCAGGGACTGCAGTGAGATCAGTGACATTAGATATAACTTGAAGTTTATTCAGGTAACTAGTCAGTCACTGATATATAAACACTGAGGCCCATGGAATACATCTTGATTAAATAATAAATGTATCAAATCAGTCATCAGATTTATTGGGGTTTAATTTAGTTAATTGATTCAGAAGATTGAATAGCTCATCATTAAAGTAAAGTATGGTTCTGAGACTGCAGTGGGTTCAGTGACATTGGTCGCAGTGACTTGTAGCTGTTTAAGCTACTGTTCACTGATTTGCCACTGAGGCCTCATGAACTCATCTTCAGCTTTAAATGATGATACTAACATCAACCTCTGTTGGTATAGTCAGCTGTAATCTCCTTAGTATAATGCTACTGGAGAAATATAATCAGCTGACAAATTTAGATTTCTACTGGTATTGTTTATCTGCAGGCATAGGTCTCCTCAGGCTTGATACTGGGCCTGAGAGTAATTTACCCCCTGCAGAGTTTAACATGGTTATACCCTGATATTTAGTAGGGCTACCGATGAATCGATGACAATAGTCTGTCCCTACAAGGAGACCGAAGTCAGTGAGGTGATCAGACTTAATATTATCTGCCAATTTTATTCCTCTATTTCTCAGGAATTTGGCTGTTGCTCTCAGACCTTGAACTTGTAGGTCTACTGGTATTTTGTCCACCACAATGGCTTGTACTCTACAGACGTACCTGCCTAAACATACTGATGGTTGTACCACCTGGTAGACTTGAGGTCCTGCATCTGTTACAAACCCTGATATGTTGAATGACATCTGGGCTACAGGCCTTAATTGTAGTTCATCTGCCAGCTTTTTAGTGACATATGTTCTTTGGGATCCTTGGTCAAACAACCCACGGGTATGGACCTTGGCCCTCTTATTCAGGATGGTAATTTGGGCAGTAGGCAAAGTCGTATTACCTTTAGACTTTGCCGATTGGACACTCTTTGTCGGTTGCACCTTGCAGTACTGTACTGAGGTGGGAATGCTATCTTCCACCTTGGGGTTTGGAGACGTTGTTTTGGTGTCTCTGCACAATGCTGCATGGTGCTGACCTTTGTTACACCTATTACAGGTGTGTAATTAGGGTATCACAGTCGTTGATGTTATGTTTCCTGAGGCACCTCGTGCAATGTTGCAAATCTTTGAGTCGCTCAACACGGGCGTCACTATCAGGAAAATTAGGGCAGTGGTACATTGAATGTTTCTCATTGCAGAACAAACATGTTCCATAGCTTCCAGTACCCTTTGGTGTCACGTTCTTGGGTGACACAGTAACTATAGGCTTGGAGGGTCCCACTGCATATACGCCCACACTGCTACTGTTCCACTTTGGTGTTGAATTATATTGTCTAGATTGATTTGGAGTACCTTTGGTACTCTGTGGTTTACTATTATTGGTTTCTGAGGGTTTACTTGGTGGTTTTAATTTGTCATGTGTTCGTAATTGATGAACTACTGACTTTAAACCTTCAGATATTTCATTCATGGATAAGATACTTTTATTGTAATGAACACTCATTTGTCTCAATATGTCCCTAGGTATTTTCTCCTGGACAATTATTTTCAAGACCCACTCAGCCCCGTTTGTATCTGCTGTCAGGATGAGGGCATTGATTAATGATTCTACCTCCAGCTTGAAGACTTGGAGTGGATCAGCTGAAGCCTCCGGTCGGGGTAAATGCAACAGCTCATGAACTAAATGTGATGTTCTTACTTCTGGATCAGCATAATTATCCTTGAGGAGTTGTACTGCCAGATCATAGCCGTCATTAGTTAATCTCAGATGGGATACTACTGTTTTAGCCTCACCTGATAATTGGCCTTGCAAATAAGAGAATTTACTACTCTTTGGTAAAGATTGTTTTGAGTCTACAAGGTCAACGAATTTGTTCCAAAATTCGTCCCAATCTTCCTCATCTTTTCCTGAGAAAGTGGGTAAATTAATTGGAGGGAGTCGAGCTTCTGCTTGACTCGTATTAGATGCAACTGTTGTTGTTGTTGCTGTTGCCTTGTTCTGGGCAATTAATTTGACATAAGGCTGTAACGTGGCCCGAGTGTGATCTTCATAATTCGCAAGATCAACCATAATGTCGTCTATTTCTGTTTCTGATAAATTGGTGTTGGCAAGTTCAGCCACATATGTTGCTATTTGGCATTTGATTTGCTCAAATTTACCTGCAGCTGCTTGATAATAGCTTTCCAGGTCAGCATAATCAACTTGAGATTGTTGTGACAAATCTTCACATTTCTTGATCTGTCTTGTTATGTGGCCTTTAAGACCTGCAAGGGTTCTTTTCATTCTCCCTGCATTATCCATACTGGCTCGTTGGTGAAGCCTTGTGGGACTTGTACTTGGGCTGCTCATAATACTGAACAAACACTAATGGTAGCCCTAGGGTAAATTCTGCACTCACTAGGCAATAATCCTACCTCTACTAGAGGTTAGCACTTAAAATTAATACACATTATATATATACAATAATTCACACTAATGATTTGAGTGATAAACCAGTGTCACTGGAAGTACCTTTAGGTTAGCTCTTCTATATCACCCTAGGATGGTAGAGACACTAATTAATCACTCAAGGGTGTAATGATCATAAGTAAATTATTATATATACAACTCAACTCGAGTTGATAAAAATTACACCCAAAATAGGGTCTGGACCATTCATTAATGGCGTTAGGTTGATCAATATAGTACAACTATGGTAATAATGGGACTAGGATGAACAATAATAGTTCAACTAGTCAATGGTAAATATCCTACCCTGTTGTGGGTTGGCAATTAGTAAATATTATACTGTGATCACTAGTGCAATATATATTAAATGATTCTCTATTTTGGAGAAATAATATACACAATTATTGATAATAGCCTCTTAATTAGCCTCTATGAAACTTCTAATACTATCTAGAAGTATTAAATATTATTAGTGACCTCGCGAAATAAAGTCCACAAAATTCGTACATAATCTCTCGCGAAATTTAACACCACGAAATCCGTGAACAATCTCGCGACACAGTCACTAATTTGGCTGGCTTCAATATTAGCGCTGTCATTTCACAAAATAACACGCCACCAAATATCTGTGGGTGTGCATGAAACCGCTGACGAAGCTGAACTCAGTTGAGGAGGGGCTCCTGAGCTCCCACGAGGCAATGCCGCTGTCTTTGACTGGCTGGCCTTTGTTTAAATCACACTGCACTAGTTTATTTAATGAATCCACTGGTTAACTGGTTCATGCGGTACTAAGATGACCAAATGTGGGTTCAAAGGACCGAATATTCCGGTTCTGAAGGTCCAAATAATTCGGTTTCGAAGGACCAAATAATGTGGGAACCGACCTGTGAGATTTATATTTATTTAATTTATATGAATTTATATTTACGTTAATTTATATACTTCGATAGCAATTTGTATGATGTTAAGTGGACTGTATTTCTGCAATAATCTCATAATCTCACAAATCGATCCTCTACACATTAGGGGGGTTTATATTAATTGAATATATATGCAGCCAATCTAACTACAGTATTAGACTACATACATTGAAGAGGTTCCTTATCTTATTTGTACAGCAAGCTTTAGTCCACCAGGTATAACTAGGTTGTAGACGCCACATTTTCCCTCTTTGAGGTAGCTTCCATCACCCTGGTAACTGATGCACAAAAGATACTTCCTCGTCTTGACCTGTTAAAAGGGCGCTAGCTGTAAAGCCAGAATCCTATATATGACAGGTATATCAGAGAAACACTGTACATGGAACAATAAAGACCTGGCTTAATTACCTTTAGTTTGAGGCTATCTTGTGCTCTAACCGGTAACCCTACCCAATGACATTAATGGCCACTAATGATAGATAATGGGTTTCGGAAAGAACACTTAACTTGATTTGTTGACAGCGTGTGATAATGGTACACCTTTGGTTTCCATAACACTTCGTCCAAGTAAAATTAACAGGAGCCGTATTTGCTCCCGTGTGCCTCTGGTCTAGTATAACAATGGCAATGTCTAACACTCCATACTATTGACGCTACTGGCCGACATTGTCCAGATATAATAGGAGCCGAATTTGCTCCACGCGTCTCGGAGGTGACAACAACAATGGCTGCCCTCCTTCCCCACTGACGCCTAGCTTACATTGTCCAGATGTCAATAAGTAATAGAAGGGTCACATTTACTCTACTTTAATACTGATAATTAAGTTAATTTATATGAGATGTTTTATGATGGTAAAGTCCAAAGACTAATGTATTTAAGAATAATTCCCAGCAGAATAGCTGGTGAATTTATAATGGTATGTGGTGATATCCCGTTTTCTTTAGACGGTAATTCCACTACAAGTTACATTTTCTATGGGTAACTTGTTTATACAACACAGCTATTATCTGTCTGTATGATATTTAATGGTGTCGGATTTTCCGACAAGGCTTACAGGCAAGTTACTGATTACTGACTAGATGATTAGCTATTTGATCACATTGTATTATTGAAAGAATAGTCTATATTTGCTGATTTTATAAATAAGGATAGTTACAAAGATGTTAATTTAATTATTTTATATAAAGCTTTATCCCAGGTTTACTCATTTGTAAATATAATCATATTGAATAATATATCTTTGGCTATTAGTAGAGAATTTTACCTACCTGAAGACTTTTGGTAAAGCTTATTAAAATAAAATTAACTTCTAAAACGACTGATGAGAGATTAATGGTTCCATAACAGATGCTCGTGTCTTGACTATATATATGAAATTGACCGTTCGACCAAAAGCAAGTGGGGGGGGGGGGTGAAATTACGAAATTAATATAGTTAAATTCTGACAATTATAAAGTATTTCTTGTGAACTATCAGACTTAAATCCTTGAAATACAGACCAAAGACTTTTAATCTATCAACCGTCACATACACCCCCCCCCCCCTCCCCCAATGAAACTAATCGTCCTGAGTCAGTGTCGTCCACGCTGCAGCCAACCCCAGAGACGCCTTAATTAACATTAACGTCCTGTGTAACCAAGTACTATATTTTGTCGAATATAAGTAAATATTATTGTATATTTATATTGTACATAGGTCTGATAGTTGAAGGAAATTATAGCACATGAGTGTATTCCAACCTGTCTCCCGCGCCTAATAAATAATAATGTATAATAGTTCACGTATCAAAAACCATTTTAAATAATTCTTGTGTTAAAATATATGAACTGTTGTGGGTCAGTGCACGAACGAGTATAGACCGAGGACTCGTTAAATGTGAAGCGTTCTTCACGTTAATGTTTGGCTGCCGGGTTAACGACCACTTGGCCGTTGTGTTGAGAACGGGCTGTGTCATCTGCGGTTGGCTTTTGCCATTCCGTGGTAAGTCGGCACTTTAGTTCATCCAATGTCTGACCTGATCGATTGTCTAGCGGGATATTTCTTAAACTTTACATAAATGTGTTCAAGTTAGTAATTAGGGGTATTTAATGTGTAATTTCAGGTATGTACGAGGGTTCATCAGTACAACAGCACTGCAGGTATGGTCAACCAGACCCAAGAAATTGGTCTCGTACAACGGCACAGCAGGTATGGAAGATTAAAATTTTTTGGAAAAACCTATCTCGGATTGCAGTTGGTCATTATGTAGCGCATATATATATTCCCACATAAGTACAATAGGTGAAGGAAACACGTTTAATAATTGTGATAGTTTATACCTTGAAGCGGTGATCTTCTAATGGGTATGTTGTAAAGTACTCTATGCATTAACCACTTGAGTGGTAAACCATTCTTCTGGCCCGTAATTTGAACATTTAGTGGTGTAACATATGGTTAATGGTGAATCCCTTCACCAGCAGGCCAGCATCCCCAGGGAGGAATATAACGGAAACCTCCCATAAACTCGCCCCATGATCATTCCTCCCCCCCCCCCCCACCAGTAGAGACCGTCCCCAGACTAAGCCCCCACCAGCTCCCCGACCCCAAGCCCCATGTTAACCCTCATGCCCTCCTTCCCCAACTCATTCCCCACTCCATGCCCTCCCCGTTCCCACACCTCATGTCCTCCCCCAGTATCCCCCCCACCCAAGCTCTCCCTCCTACAACCTCCCTTGCCCCCTTTCCTCCATCCTTGCTGCCCCACCCCAGACTCCCCTTTCCTCCCAAGCCCTGACATCCCCCCGACCTCTCACATGCCCCTTCTCCTCCCCCATCCCAAGGCCAACCCAGACCCTCCTAGCTTCCCCATTCAGGATCCTCCCAGCCCCTTTTCACACCAGATCCCCAGGTCCACATTCCCAGGCCCTCCCACCCCGGACACCCCTTGCCCCCCAATTCCAGTGAAACCAACATAAAATGAGGATGGAAGGAAGTCAGTTTCAAGGTAATGTACTCGAACATAGTTGGGATTACAAGCATGGCAAGTGAGCTTAGGGGAAAGGGCACAAGGGAACCCGGATGTAATTGGGCTCACAGAAACAAAACTCAGGAATTATAACGGATGTGGTGTTTCCCCAAGAATACACTGTAATAAGGAGAGGGAGGGAGGGAAGGAAGGAAGGAAGGAGAGAAGGCAGAGTGGCCCCTACTGATAAGAAAGGAGTGGAGTTTCGAGGAGATGGTTATCCCAGGCTGTGAGGGGTTCAGAAACTACATAGCAGGTACCATGACGATAGGAGGTCCAAGAGTAGTTATAGCAGTGATATATAATCCTTCACCAAACGACAGAAGACCCCAAACCGGAGTATAATAAACATGGCAGTCAACACCATAATTGCAAAAGTAGCCACTGCTGCCTGTAAAAATAGATCCCATCTGTTCCTCGGGGGGGGGGGGGGGGAATCATGGAAGGATAGACTGGGAAAATAAGGAACTGCAAGGAGGTGAGGGAACATGGAGAGCTAAACTGCTGGAAGTGACAAGAAACTTTTCGCCAGCATGTCGGGGGACCCGCAAGAATGAGAAGAAATGATCAACCAGCAAGACTCGATCTAGTCTTCACTCTAAATGACTCCAATGAAAGGGAAACTAGGTTTCGAAGCCGCTGAGAGAATGAGTGTACTGATGTTTGAGTATTTGGTCAAAGAAGGGTTATTGTACACAAGGGCATGCCCAGAAAACAAAAGGCTGCCATTCCGAAAGGAAAACTATGATGAGATAAGAAAATTCCTAACATATAACTTGAAGCAAAGTTCGGAGGAAAGACGGCTCCAGGCATGATGGACATCACACAGAAGTGAAAGGAGGCCAGACAAGTTCGTCCCAGTCCAAAAGAGAACAAAAATTTAGTCCAGATGATATTTCCATGGTTTAATCAGAGATGTAAGCTAACAAAGTGCAAGGATATGGAGAAACTGTTGAAATAAAAACACTAGAGAGCAGAGAAAGTGTGCCAGGAATGAATGTTAGGGTGTGAAGAGAGGCAGAAAGACAATATGAAAATGCCATGGCAAGCAAAGCAAAGACTCAACCTAAATTACTGCACAGCCACATCAGGAGGTAAACAGTGAAGGAACAGATAATGAAACTGAGGATGGGGGCAGACAGATTAACTACAAACGACAAGGAAGTGTGTGAGGAACTCAATTAAAAATTCCAGGAGGACTTCACATTAGAGCGAGGAGGAGTCCCAGAGATAAGAGAAAGAATAGATAATCAGGCACTGCTAGAGGATCTTTGGAATACTAGTGGGGCGGTGAGGTAGCTTTTGGTAAAGTTGAATGTGACAAAGGCTATAGGCCCGGATGGAATCTCACCATGGATACTAAAGGAGCAAAAGCATTGTGCCGGCCACTCTCCATAGTGTAAAACAAATCTCTTTTAACAGGGGAGCTGCCAAAAATTGACTGCTAATGTAGTCCCTATATACAAAAAGAGGGATAGGCAGGAAGCACTAAACTACAGGCCAGTGTCCCTAACTTGCATCCCATGCAAGTTGATGGAAAAGATTATGCGAAAACGAGGGGAACATATGGAGCGAAAGAACGTTGTAACACATCAGTAGCATGGGTTCAGGGATGGCAAATCATGCCTCAAAGGATTAATTCAATTCTACGACCAGGCAACAGAAATCAGGCAAGGAAGAGAGGGGTGGGCAGACTGCGGATTTTTGGATTGCAAAAAAGCACCTTCATGCAACAGGAGTAAAGAAAGTAAACAGTTCCACACATGACTAGTGCACAAACTGGAGATGCAGGCAGGAGTGAACGGGAAGGTACTCGATTGGATAAGGGAGTACCTAAGCAACAGAAGATAGTCACAGGGAGGGGCTTGGTCTCAGATTGACGAAGTGCCACCAGTGGAGTCCCACTGGGGTTCAGTCCTTGGATCTATACTGTTTTTGATATGTAAATGATCTCCGAGAGGGAATAGAATCGATTCCTCTCAATGTTTGCTGATGCTAAAATTGAGGAGGATTAAGGCAGCGGAGGATAGTACGAGGATAAAAGATGATTTAGACAAACTGAATGAATGGTCCAACAAATGGCTTCTACAGTTCAACCCGAGAAAATGTAAGAATGAAACTAGGCAGTGGAAACAGAAGGCCAGAAACATCATACCGAATGGGAGATAAAGTGCTCCATGAAACGATAAGAGAAAAATCTAAGAGTTGATCACACCAAACTTGCCTCCTTAAGCCCACATAAAAATATCGGCGGCATATGCGAGGCTGGTTAACATCAGAACTGCCTTCAGGAACCTGTGTAAGGAATCAGTCAGAACCTTGTATACCACCGATATAAAACCATTCCTGGAGTATGCGGCCTTAGCATGGAGCACGTACCTAATCAAGTACAGGACTAATCTGGAAAAAGTTTTAAGGTATGCCACTAGGCTTATCCCAGAATTAAGGCATAAGTTACGAGGAAAGGCTGCATGATATGAACCTAACGTAGCTGGAAGATAGGAGAGCTCAGGGAGACATGACCACTGTTTTCAAAATTCTAAGAGGAATCGACAGGGTACATAAAGGTGAATTGTTTAACACTGGGAGAGGGGAGGGGGTACGCGAACAAGGGGACACAGGTGGAAACTGAGAACCCAAATGAGCCACAGGGATGTTAGAAAGAACTTTTTCAGTGACAGAATAGTTAACAGATGGCATGCATTAGGCAGTGATGTGGTGGAGACAGACTCCATACACAGTTCCAAATGTAGATATAATAGAGCCCAGTAGGCTCAGGAATCTACACCAGTTGAGAGGCGGGACCAAAGAGCCAGAGCTCAACCCCTGCAAGTACAAGTTGAGTGTACACACACATACCTAGGAAGGGTAGCTCCTTCATGTGTGTCTTGATCGTAAATTTCAGGTTTGGGTGAACCTTGGCCAATCATAGACGGCTTGAACTGTAGTAAAGTAGCCTTTGCTAATTTCCAAATGAGCGCCAATGGCTAAATGCTCATTTGCAGCAACCCGTCCTCAGGCCAGGCTCGTTACTTGTCGCCGTCCCTATCCTCCACTTAAATGCATTAATAAGTTTTAACATTTTGTAATTAAAATTGGTTTCGCATAAGAGTTAATATTATAATTTCAATTTAAGCTAGGTGTAGGTTAGATATGTTAAGATTCTGTTAGCCATTATTTGTATTAGAACTGTCCGATGAGTTATATCTTTGGGTCACGAGCAGAAGTCGTCATCGAATCACTGTTAAAGGAATGTTTGAACGTGATATATTGAGTCGTGTAACAGTTCGTCCTCATAAACAAAGGCTAAAGTGCATTCAATGCACCTGCCTAACTCTGTTTATAAAGGAAACAAAAGTTTTCACACGTACCACAACTGATGACGTTATCTTGAGATGATTTCGGGGCTCACCGTACCCGCGGCCCGGTTCTCGACCAGGCCTCCTTTTTGTTACACATCCCCAGGAAGCAGCCTGTATCAGCTGTCTAGCTCCTAGGTACCTATTTTACTGCTAGGTGAACAGGTCATCAGGGTGAAAGAAACTCTGCCCATTTGTTTCCGTCTCTGCAGTACTGGGATGTCTTAAACCAATCAGTACTTGCCTAAGACTACAGTACTGGGTCATCTCAAATGCATCATTACAGAGTTCCTACTTCCAGTACATGACAAACTATCACAACTGGAACAATGTATTATACCATACCTATGCAGCACCCCCCCCCACACATTCAACAACACTTGTCAACACTAAACAAATGTCTGACCAGAAACTCCTTGTTAATGTAGTTCATAAACAAGATGGATATACACTTCAAATGTAATTTAAACCACCTGTTCATTCTTGATCCTTAGCTATCCATAATTAAATTTTGAAGTGCACCATAGTTCTATATGATGGAATACTGGTATTCCACCATATAGGTAAGGTATATACCATATAGGTATATTCCACCATATAGGTATATTTGAAGTGCACCATAGTTCTATATGGGGGAATACTGGTATTCCACCATATAGGTAAGGTATATACCATATAGGTATATTCCACCATATAGGTATATTCCACCATGTAGGTATTCCACCATATATTCCACCATCCTCTTACCACCATAGTGGTAAGAGGAATACTGAAGTAACTGAATGAAGAGAAATGGTTTCCATTGAGTATAGTAAAAAGAAGTATGTGAAGAATTGGCTACTATGAAAGGGTGTGTTGGTTACCTTAAGGGAACACCGCCTCATATCCCAGCTCTTGAGTTAAACACTGTCGCTGTGGTCCATCACGACACCATCCCATCTTCCTTTATCTTGCTGTCATTGTGTATTTTTTGCTTCTTATTGTTCTGCATGAAGAAAACGATTACCCACAGGTATTTGCAGACTCTTGGAGTCAATTTCCATTTGTTAAAACAAAAATGAAATTAAAATATATCTACCTATCCTATATTGGTTTCATACAATAAAATTTGAACATAAATTTAATATTTCTTTAATTACGTTTGACTTACTGAATTTTTCCAATAATGACATAACAATTTCCAAGTAAAGCAACATTAGAAGTCAGAATTTAAGAACACAAGTCTTTCATAAGCACAGGGTAAAGCCAATCTCCAAAAATCCCAGAAAATAAATAGCATTCTATTCCATTATCTCTTGCTGGTAAAAGCCAACCTTGTATCTCTATTGAAGTATCAATTGCACTAATAGAGTAATTTTCAAATCGTTGCTAACAAGGGGCCGGTTTCTTCCGATGCCCAACGTTACTCTGGTTTATGAACATGTTTAATGCATCCCATATTTAACATTAAGTTATGACTATAAGACACCGGATACAGCGTCAAGCCAACCCTGATGACAGACTAACTCCACCATTACCACGGCACTAACCCTACACAGATTATAACGATGCTTGGGATGGTGGATGAGGGTGTGGAGAGGGGGGGGGGAGGGTCCAGTGATTGTTGTGCCTGGAACTGGAGGTCCAGTGATTGTTGTGCCTGGAACTGGAGGTCCAGTGATTGTTGTGCCTGGAACTGGAGGTCCCAGTAATTGTTGTGCCTGGAACTGGAGGTCCAGTGATTGTTGTGCCTGGAACTGGAGGTCCAGTGATTGTTGTGCCTGGAACTGGAGGTCCAGTGATTGTTGTGCCTGGAACTGGAGGTCCAGTAATTGTTGTGCCTGGAACTGGAGGTCCAGTGATTGTTGTGCCTGGAACTGGAGGTCCAGTGATGGCTGTGCCTGGAACTGGAGGTCCAGTGATGGCTGTGCCTGGAACTGGAGGTCCAGTGATGGCTGTGCCTGGAACTGGAGGTCCAGTGATGGCTGTGCCTGGAACTGGAGGTCCAGTGATGGCTGTGCCTGGAACTGGAGGTCCAGTGATGTGTGGCCGGAACCTGTTGATGCTCTTCATGATCAACAATAGTGTAAATAATCTTGACTCTCGGCTACAGAGAACCGCACAGAACGAGGGGTGAAAGTGTCTCCATACATATTTTCTCGTTTGTGCATGCGCCGCACATGGGACCGAAGGTTGTCGCGGCGAGCAGCACGATAAGGGGCAAAAAGGACACAACTGTGGTTTCTCACCAGTGTGCATTCTCAGATGTTGTATTTGCTTTTTGAGTTACACAGAACGGAATTTGAACATCACAACGATAGCACTTTTCTACACGATACTCCTTCATGTGCGCTTTCATCTCTCCTTCATTTGGTCTGTCTTTGCCACAGATATAACACGACACAATTGATATTGGTCCAAGGTAACTTGCCTCGGGCGTCTTGGTGGCGTCTGAAGGCCTACTTCACAGTACACGCATAGTCACATAGAGGGCAGGTCAACTTCTTTATTGTACCTGTGGCGTTGAAGCGGATTTTTATTCTGATTTTTTTCCTGTGGGCGTCCAGCCTTCTACAATGTGGTTGAAGAGGGATGCATACGACCGACACATTGCCATAGTTGTAAAAACTGCAAAGTGGCGTAGTGCATACCTATTGCTTGGAGATAATTTCGGTTGGCTCGGGTTCATAGTTGGTGTTCCGTAGTTAGATGTTTACGACGGTCCCTTCCCCCCCTCTTGCGAAACGCGAAGCCCCTCTCTCCACATTCATAACCTTCAAATACTTCACCTGGAATAATGCTTGGGTCTGTATAATGAGTTTCTGCGTCAGTTATTACTTATGTTATCCACCGGTTTTTCCTCATCGCTGGAAACGTTCAAACATTCCTCGAACAGTGATTTGCTGACGACTTTTGTTCGAACCACAGTGTTGAAAAATGTTCCACCCACGTACTAAATACAAATAATTGCCATCAGAACCAAAACACACAACCTAACCAATGCCTAAATATGCACAGTATGCTAATATATAACAATATTGTTTATTATATTTTATAATGCTTCTTTTTTTATCACATAGACCAACCAGATCATACCACTTACAACAGAGAATCTTGAAATGAACTAAGTCTTGTTTGGGACTTTACCTCTTTGTTTTTGTACCAATATCTTTTCTCCATTGTACCCATAATCGTTGTCTCTTCTGTAACTTTGGTATCTTCGATAATTCCTTTGTTCGTAGTGTCATCAAAATCTAATACTCCTCCAAGGCCAATGTTACACTTGGCGGACGATCCTTGGGTTGCCTCAAATTGTGGCGTCTGTTGATCTGGTTCCCACTTCGTGGGGAGAACCACGGCCTGCTCTGAGGGGAGGGGGAAGGTAGCCCCTGTTATGGAATGTCCGTAAGTCATTGCATGATCTCTATTGTAGATATAACTGCTTTGTTGTAGAACTGGGGCCAGATTCACGAAAGCACTTACGAACGTGTACATCTTTCGTTAATCTTTGTCTGCTTTGATTATATTTATTAAATAGTTTACAAGCATTAAAACTTCCCATTCAACTGTTATTGTTATAAACGGCCTCCTGGTGCTTTAGAGCTCATTAACTGTTTAATAATTGGAAACAACGTCGCCAAAGATTGAGAAGATGTACAGATTCGCAAGTGCTTGCGTAAGTGCTTTCGTGAATCTGGCCCCAGGTCTTGGTGACCAGGCGTCTCCTCTTCTTAGCCTCTTGGTCTGGGCCTGTCGTTGTCTTCGGCCTGTTTGTCATCCTTATTTTCTTCAAGCTTTTGTTTTTTCATTCGACAGATATATACCTTTTCTGCTGTATCCTGGGTGCCTTCTGGAAGAATCCTCGACAAGGGTACTCATTGAAATTCTTTGGCAATATCCATAATTTCTTTGCTCAGAGTATTCGTTCCATCACAGACAAGGTAAGAAGAGACTCCCTGGCTTCAGGTTCTCAGTTGATGCCGTTGATGGGTTCTGTCAACTCGGTGCTTGCTGCACGATACTAGCCGGGTAGCCCCTGTCAGTGAAGAAGTCCATCATTTGGTCTAGTTTCCCTTTGTCCAATGACGTTGACAGAATAGACAAATAGCTGACAAACAAATGACTAAACCAATGGCAATTCCATACACAAGTAATCTGTCAAGGTTCATGATGTCGTGGAAAAGTAACATGGGAGGTTAGGAGACCCTCCTTAACGTGTGAGCGAACCTTACTTACCTGGGAGCACGTAATTAACCCTCTACGTTCTCTCCCTTTGAATGGAAGCACCGAGTTCCACTGATTTTTGTAATTTTCTTTGGTGATGTGAGCATGCAACAACTGCAATATCCTTGGCCAGCCCAGCCAGAGTGCTGACTGTAGATACCCAGCAAGGCAGACTCTTGGTCCCAGACCAGAGGATACAGGAGAGTGCACAGATGGAGATTACTTTATATACATCTGGTCATACTCGCTCGCTCAACTTAACGGTCGTGAAATTTCATTCTTTCATACCAGGACAAACTTATTGCTTTACCCTACTGGGTGATGTAGTCAATCATAACTGTGCAGCCTTTTCTCTTGAGCTTTGCTGCCTATGGAATTTATATTATAAATTTAGTTTCCTTGTAATTTTCCTTTCACTATGCCAGGCTTTAGTTTTCTGGTCCCTTCCTTGAGCAAGTTATCTCTACTTTAAATACATATATTCAAACGTCAATACAGTCATCACGCCTTCCCATGGGGCTCCGAACTTCATTTCCCATAAGTGAATCTTTCTGTGAATTCTAGGTGAAGTCAGGCTGGTTCATCACTATCTCCAGTCGTGTAAGGTCCTATTACATGTGGGCTTAAAAGTTTTCTTGTTGACAATTCCAATAGTTTTGCTCGCTCTGTGCCACCATACGGTTCTTGCATCTTTCCCTGAAGTCCTCATGATTAGAAGTCGCGATCGATTTCTAACTGGCGACAGTCTGCCCTTACTATAACTGAAAGTACTGCTATGTTTGTCGTGATCTTGATTGGGTCTGTCATTTAATGAGTTTACATCTGTTACTCTTTGGTCCTCCGATCGTCATGGTGCCTGTTATGTAGTCTCTGAACTCCTCGCAGCCCGGGATATCCATATCCTCGAAACTCCAGTCCTTTACCAACAGGGTCGCCACTCCTCCCCTTCCTTCCCCCCCCCCCTGTAGTGTGTGGTGTAATGTTGGCACGAGTACACAGCCTTGTGGCACTCCATCACTACGGTCCAAGTAGTCAGTGTGTCGTGGAGGAATCTTGATTTCATTTAGGGGTTATCAAAGAAATATTTTGTCGAAAGTGGAAAGTTGTTAATATATTTTTAATATATTAGTCAACCAAAGGGGATATTAATAGGGTATTAAAAGTATCAACACAAGACAGAACACGAAACAATGGGTATAAATTGGACAAGTTTAGATTTAGGAAAGACTTGGGTAAATACTGGTTCAGTAACAGGGTTGTTGATTTGTGGAACCAATTACCGCGTAACGTGCTGGAGGTGGGGTCCCTTGATTGTTTCAAGCGCGGGTCGGACAAGTATATGAGTGGGATTGGGTGGTTATAAATAGGAGCTGCCTCGTATGGGCCAATAGGCCTTCTGCAGTTGCCTTTGTTCTTATGTTCTTATGTCAACCATAGTATAGTATAACGTAGTATACCATACAAATTGAATAGATCGAATACCAATGACCCAAAGTGGATAACAAAGAATTTGAAGAACCTTATAGGTAAAAAGAGAGCTTGGTACAAAAGGATTAAAAATGGGGAGGTCACTTTAGAACAGGAATTCGTACAACTGGTTAGAAATGTTAAAAAAGAGATAAGGAAAGCAAAAAGAAACTAAGAAGTTCGCATAGCAGGGCAAGCAAAGACAAATACACTAACAGTAGAAGTCTAAGAAATAAAATTAACGAATTAAATGCTCTTGTCTGCACAGAAAAAATAGATATTATTGCACTTACCGAAACGTGGATGAATGTAGAAAATAGAGAACTATTAGCTGAATATCAAATATATGGATTTAAACTATTTCACACAGATAGATATATTAGACGAGGAGGTGGAGTAGCCATATATGTTAGGGACAATTTGAAATGTAGTCTCAAAGAGGGAATCAAAACAGAGCCACACACAGAAACTATTTGGATTGAATTAAACGAAAAAGCTAATAATATTATAATAGGAGTAATATATAGGCCACCAAATTTAGACAGAATGGAAGCAAAGCATCTATGGGATGAAATATCTAGAGCATCTAGATCTAACAGTATTTATGTCATGGGTGACTTTAATTTTAGCGGAATAAACTGGTTGAACAAAACAGGGAATAGTGAAGCAGAAGATTTTCTAGAATTAATTGACGATTGCTTTCTTACGCAACACATTAAGGAACCAACACGGGAAAATAATATTTTAGATTTAGTGTTAACTAACAGGGAAACGCAAATTAATGACATCGAAATAGGGAGTGAGCTAGGGAGCAGTGATCACAAAGAAATCAGATTTAGCATAGAATGGAATAGACCAGTAGGAGAAAATTCTGTTAAAGTGCCAGATTTTCGAAAAGCTGATTTTAATAGCCTAAGAAATTGTTTGGGTCAAATTGATTGGAAAGGCTTGGGTATGGGGTGTGGGCCGGTCTTGGAGCGAGACATGAACCCAGCGATAGGTGACTTAAATGGGGATTTCGATGTGGATTCAATATATAACTTATTTAAGAATATTCTAAACAAAGCACAGGAACGTAGTATACCATACAAATTGAATAGATCGTATACTAATGACCCAAAGTGGATAACAAAGAATTTGAAGAACCTTATAGGTAAAAAGAGAGCTTGGTACAAAAGGATTAAAAATGGGGAGGTCACTTTAGAACAGGAATTCGTACAACTGGTTAGAAATGTTAAAAAAGAGATAAGGAAAGCAAAAAGAAACTATGAAGTTCGCATAGCAGGGCAAGCAAAGACAAATCCTAAAGGGTTTTTTCAGTTATATCGTACTAAGACTAGGGAAAGGATAGGTCCATTAAAAACTGAGACAGGTCAAATAACAGATAGTGATGAAGAGATGAGTAGTATTTTTAATAAATATTTTGTATCTGTATTTACTAAAGAGGAACTTAACAATATGCCTTCAGTCGAACAAGTCTATGTGGGTGGGGACGAGGACAGGTTGACGAGTTTAACAGTTACCAGGGAGGATGTTCTTAAACAAATAGTAAAACTCAAATCTAACAAATCCCCAGGGCCGGATGAAGTGTTTGCCAGGGTGCTTAAAGAATGCAAAGAGGAGCTTTGTGACCCACTGTCAACCATATTTAATAAATCAATAGTCAGGCAGTGCCAGAGTTTTGGAAAGTTGCTAATGTGATACCAGTTTTTAAGATAGGAGATAGATCACTTGCGTCTAACTATCGACCAATTAGCCTAACGTCTATTGTGGGAAAGTTACTCGAATCTATAATAGCAAATAAAATTCGTCTTCATCTTGAAAAACATAAATTAATAATTGAGTCGCAACATGGTTTTATAAATGGCCGTTCATGTTTAACAAATTTGTTATCTTTTTATTCTAGCATTGTTGAGGCAGTTGATAGTGGTAAGGATTGCGATGTTGTGTACCTTGACTTTAGCAAAGCTTTTGATAAAGTGCCACATGAAAGACTGATTAAAAAGTTAGTCTCATGGTATTGGGGGTGCTATATTAAGCTGGATTAGGGCATGGCTATACCAAAGGAAACAGAGTTAGTATAAATGGAGTCAAGTCAGTGTGGGAAAATGTTGTAAGTGGGATGCCTCAGGGCTCTGTCCTAGGACCTCTGTTGTTTATTATATATATAAATGATTTAGATTCAGGTTTGAGTAGCAACATTTGCAAATTTGCCGATGATACGAAAATCGGTAGGGAAATTAATTCGGAGGAGGACTCGCTATCACTTCAAGTTAATCTAGATAGGGTTTTGAAATGGTCGAAGGATTGGCAGATGCAGTTTAATGCTGATAAATGTAAAGTTCTGAGGTTAGGTAATGATGATAGGGTTACAAGATATGAGCTAGATGGTGTTGAGATTGCGAAGTCGAATTGCGAAAGGGATCTGGGAGTTATGATTAGCAAGAATTTAAAACAAAAGGATCAATGCATAAATGTTCGTAATAAGGCAAATTGGACACTTGGATTTATTAATCGCAGGGTTAGTAACAAGACACCTGGTGTGGTTCTCAAGCTATATCTTGCTCTAGTTACCCCCTCCCCGCTCAGCTCGTTGTCGCCGTGTGGGGGCTTAGTGGGCGGCTGCCGGAGTGTGATGCTCCTTGGGACAGTCCTCTGTCCTTTTCTAGCCTTGTGCTCCTGCTGCCGTCCTCTCCAATTCTGCTGGGCATCTTTTCCTTTTCCTTCTGTTTCGTTTTTCTCCCCCCTCTTCTCCTATCTGCTTGCCGTTTCCTGCCGACCTTTTGCTCGTTCTGGTTCTTCTCTTGGACTTCTTCTATTTTGACTCCCGGGTGCTTGAGGAGGCATACTCTTGCACCCGTAGAACTGTAGTACCCGACGTCGAGAGCGAGGGGAACCTTTTATTGTCAATCCCCCTTTCGTCACTGAACCCGATCTCGACGGACTGTCGGTTTCTTAAGGTGGCGTTTGTGGGGCGTATACTCATGACACACCCCTAGGAGGCCCCGGCAAGATCAGCGATAGCTTCTTGTTGGGTATCCTGCCTCTAATTGTGGCTCCATGGTGGGTGTGGGGGCACATTCGTGAATGAATTCTTCTTTTCATAATGATGATAACCCCTGTTTCGGCTGCTTCAGGTTTACCTTCTCAGGCTCGTGGGGTGGGCGACCAAGCCCCCGAGTCGGTCCGTATTGGAAGACCGGGCTCTGTAGCCTCCGCTGCATTGGGCCCCGACCTTGCTCCTCCTTTGGCCTCTCTGACTCCTTCCCCTGGCTCCCCTCCCTCCTCTGTGGTTGGGTCAAGCCCCAAGCCTCCAGTGGTGACTACCTCGTCCCCTGGCACGGCTCCTTCTCTAGTTGTAACTACTGCGCCTTTTAACCCCTCTCTGGGGGTTCTCACCGCCGTCCTCGTCACGGCCGCCCTCGCTCGATTCCTTCCAGTTCTGCTACCTATCAAGCCTTGTTTGGTCCCGCTTCGTGGGCCAAATATTTTGATCTCCTCCCTCTTGATTCTGCGCCTCCTGACGATTTCTCCCTCCATCGACATCTCGTTGATTCCGTGGATGCCTCCATTACTTTCAACCCAACTCGTCTCGGTACATGTGTCGTTGCTGCTCCTTCTCAGGATGCTGCTTCCCGCTTGGCTGCCTTATCCTGCCTTGGCGAGACCCCCGTTCGGGTCTCGAAGAACGCTCAGTTGAATGCCAGTGTTGGCACTATTTTGCTCCCGCCCCATGTTGCGACCGGTGTTCGGGACCTGCGCGACTGCCACGACGATATTCGACATATCTTTGCTGCCCAGGGCCATTCTATTCTTCAGGTGGACACGTTTACTCGTCCCCCTCGTGGTAGTCGCCGTCAACCCCTCCGGGTTGTGAAGATTACCTTTGATGGTAGGACCCTTCCACCCTCTGTCATTCTTGTTGGTGCCAGGTGCTCTGTCCAGGAGTACATTCCTTCTCCTCGGCTCTGCAACATGTGCTGGAGGTTTGGGCATGGTGCCCTCCGCTGCTCCGGGACTGTCTCTCTCTGTCCTTTGTGTGGTGGCGAAGGTCACTCTTAAGTCGGAGTGCACTTCTCCCCAGGCTCGTTGCCTCAACTGCGGTGAGGCCCATTCTACCTTCTCCCATGCGTGTGTCCATTACAAGCTTGAGGCAGCCGTCCTCAACTTGAAGCACCGGGAGCGTTTATCTTTTCCTGAGGCGAGACGCCAGGTTCGCCGGCTCCCGCCTTATGCTAATATCTCTTATGCTCGCGTGTTGCGCTCTTCCTCTCCTCGTCCTTCCCGCCTTCCTCAGACTTACAACCGTTTCCGGGCCTTGGACCCTGATGCGCCCACTGCCCCCTCCTCTGTTCCTTTGGGTTCTCTCCCGAAGGATCCTCCTCCTGGTCCTCTGTCTGGGGTTCCCCTTCCTTCTACCCGGTCTGTCGTGTCTTCTGTGTCTTCTTCCTCGTCCCCCTCCGATCCTCCTTCCCATCCTCTTCCTCCATCTATCGGCTGTCCCCACCGCCTGTCGGTGCGGGCGGATGTCCATCGCTCTCCTAACGGCCGTCGTGTGTGCTCTCGTTCGGCTTCTCCTGTTGACACACTGGAATCCGTTACCCGGTATGTAGTTGCTGGGACACCGGTCTCCTTAAGTCAGAAGCGTAAGCCTGGCTCCTCTCCTTCCTCTTCCCCGGCGGGTAAGAAGGCTTCGCTTTCTTCCTCAGCTCCTACGTCTGGCTCTGTTGCTCCTTCCCCTCCCGTTTCAGTGATTGTGCCCCCTGTTCCTGCTATGGAGGTTTCTTTGGCCCCTGCTTCCCTTTCGGTTGCTGCTCTTGCTGGGGTGCGCTCCCTTCTTTCTACTCCCCCTCTTCCTGCTGCTGTCCTTGACTGCTCCTCTCCGTTGTCTCCTCCTCTAACTCCTCCTCCTCCTCCTCCGGACACCGCCCGCCCACCTCTGATCTGTTCTCCAGTTTCCTTCCCTCCGTCTTTGCTCAGTTTACCTATGCCCCCTAACCCTGACTTTGCTGACCCTGATCCCGACCCTGATATTCTTTAACGTGCTCTGTTGCTCTTTCGCCTTTGTTTCTTCCTTGTTCTCTTTTTTTGTCCTTTCTCTTCTCGTCGTTGTCCATTCTTCAATGGAACGTTCGAGGTTATTCACCAATTTCCTCGAACTCCAACTTCTGATTTCGCGGTTTTCGCCCCTTTGTGTCTGTCTCCAGGAGCCGATGCTTGGTGCTCGTCCTGGTTGTTTTCGTGGCTATTCCTTTCTCTCCCCCCCCCCCCAGCCATTGCTGGGGCTTCTAATTCTTCTGCTCTCTTGATTCGTGCTGATGTTCCCTTTGTTAATTTACTTTTTCCTTCGCCTCTCCATTGTTCTGCTGCTCGTATCTTTGTGGGGAAATGGTACACAGTTTGTTCCAATTATCTCCCCCCCAGTGTCCCGCTCTCTCTTCCTGATTTGAAACACCTCCTAGACTCCTTGCCAGTAGTAGGGAGTACAGTCCACAGGTACCTTTTTTTTTGGGGAGAGGACCCCTGTGGACTGTACAGTCCACAGGTACCTTTTTTTTGGGGGGAAGAGGACCCCTGTGGACTGTACAGTCCACAGGTAACTTTTTTTTTTTTCTGGAAATTCGTGTGTAGCGCTTGGGGGTTTTCAGGTAAATTTTGTCAGTCACAGATTTTAGAAGTAAGGATTTCTTATGATGAAAATAATTTCCGAGACATAGAAGTTTGTTAAGGCCTTATGGGAGAAGTTCAAATAACGTATGTAGCGCTTTAGGGTTTCCAGGAGAACTCTACGGACATATTTTACATGTTTTCAACTTACAAATATCGTCTATGTAAGCCATAGTTTTTCAGGTAAATTTAGAAAGTTATCTGTGTAAGTCAGGGTTTTCAGGAGCTCGTACCTCACATCACCTCCCTCCCCCCTTACCTCGCAATCTCTCGCGTCACCTTTATTTACCTTACTCCCGGCCAGCCAGACGCTTCTTGTAGGTTGTCTCTTATCATATCTTATCTTATCTTCTCCATAATAATATCTGGATCGTCCCTCTCTCTCTCTCTCTCTCTCCTCCTATTTCCTTACAGCTATTTTCAGAGATTCAAATAATCATAGAAGTTTATTTATATGTTTATGACCGAATTTGTAAAAAGGACCATTTTCAGAGAATATTGTCTTAGATGTTTTGTTAAGGAAAACAGACAACTTATCCATAACATTTAGTTATATATCCATTTACGGCTATTTCATCTGTAAAGACCAAAATTGAACAGAGCCCAGTTTTAAAATCATATTTCATCAGAGTCCAGTTTATACCGAAAATTCGCCAGAGTCTACTTTGAGAGCAAAATTAGTCAGAGACAGTTTTTAGCTCATATTTCATCAGAGTCCAATTATCAACAGAAATTTGCCAGAGTCTACTTTGAGAGAAAATTAGTCAGAGACAGTTTTAAGCTCAAATTTCATCAGAGTCCAATTATCAACAGAAATTTGCCAGAGTCTACTTTGAGAGAAAATTAGTCAGAGACAGTTTTAAGCTCAAATTTCATCAGAGTCCAGTTTATACCAAAAATTCGCCAGAGTCTACTTTGTGCCAAAATATTCAGAGTCCAGTTCATGATCGAAATTAATCAGAGTCCAATTAAAGACCCAAATTTGACAGAGACCACATTTTCGCTACTAGCAGTCCAATCCCCCTGAAATTTTAAACAGTCATATTTCAGACGTAGTAAATAAGATCAAAACAGTTATCGAGCTCCAGCTCTCGTCCTCTACCTTAGTTCATTGTACTAAGATCGTTAGTAACAGACCAATTTTCCCGAAATTTAAAGCAGACATACTTCAAAGTTAGTAAATAAAATCAAATCAGTTATCGAGCTCCAGCTCTCATCCCCCGCCTTAGTTCTCTCTCGTATATTTGTAAATAACCCACCAATTTCCCGAAATTTAAAAGCAGACATACTTCAAAGTTAGTAAATAAGATCAAGTCAGTTACTGAGCTCCAGCTCTCGTCCCCACCTTAGTTCTCTTTCGTATCTTTGTAAAATAACCCATCAATTTCCCTGAAATTTTTACCCTCTGTATTTCAGACATAGTAAAAATGAAGTAAACAATTATAAAACTCTAGCTCTTGTCCTCTGTCCAAGCTCACTTTTGTAAATTCATTACTCTCAGTCCAAATCACCCAACTACATTTTCAGACATAGTAAATAAAAACCAGTTCAGTTATCAAGTTTCAACTCTTGTGCCCCAGCTTAGTTCATTTTGTACAAGTTCTTTATTTTCCAACTAAATCACCCTGAGATTTAAAATCGCCTTATTTTCTAACATAGTAAAATTAATCTGGACATTAGCCAAGTTCCATTTCCTCAGCCTTAGATCATCAGACATAAATATATTCAATCAAGTCCATCTCCAGCCTAACTCTTATCCGAGTACACACATAACCCCAACCTGTGTAATTATCTTTCACCCCCTCCCACCTTCCTCCATCTCATCTCATCTCATCTCACCTTACCCTTTCCCTCCCTTACCTTCTCATCCCCAACGTATCCAAACCTTCAATAATCATACTGTATTTGCATATTTTCTCTATATTCAGCTGCGTTCTTCACATTTTGTCCATGTTTTCTGTGTTCATTCCATGTTCTACAAATGTTCACAGTCCCATTCAGTTCATATTTTCACAAGTATCTCCATTTTTTCTGTAATCTTTCTCTTAGTCTCATTACTTTCTCTACAAATTCTAGTCATATTTTCTATGTTTTCATGTTCATCACATGTTCTCTTTACAACTTTTATACTCAATATTCATGCTAACTTCCATTTTTTTGTGTTCTTTGTCAATATTCATGTTCCTCTACAAGTTCATGTTCCTCACAAGATCACTTCGTTTTTCACCTTTACTTACATGTTTTCTACATTCTTTGTCATATTCTCCATGTTCTTCACAAGTCCATTGTTCATTCTTTGTAATCCCTATTCTCCTTATCATGTTTTCATGTTCTCTGTAAGTTCATATTCCCAGCATGTTCACTGTATTCATCAACTTTTCTTACATATGTTCTTTGCCATGTTCCCCCATATGTTCTCTGGGTTTTTCCCCTTACATGTTATTTAACGTTCCTTAACTAAAAAAATCTTTCGCCAATCAACTAAAACATAGTCACTTTCGTCATTTCTCAACTAAACTTATTATCCAGTCAACTAAAAATTGTCAAAGGAATCTTTCCAACACTGTTCATAACTAAACTTATTCCCTAGTCATCAGAAAATAACCGTGTTCTTCATGTTTCATTGTCATTTCATAACTAAAATTATCCATCAATCAACAGAAAAAAGTCATATTCATCATTTCGTAACAGCCATTATGTTTTCGTCAAGTAAGAAAATATAGTCAAAGATATCTATCATCGTCGTTCTTAACTGACATTTATACTTTGTGGAGAACTAAAAAATAGTCAAATGTAACTTTTTCAACACTTTCGTAACTAAAATTATATGTCGTTAAGTAAGAAATATAGTCAAAGACTCTCTTCGAGACATCAAAGACATCCTTTAAGACTTCAATGGGACTCTTCGAGATATCAAAAGACACTCTCAAACACTCAAAAATTTACTTGCATCCTCAAAGTTAATCTCAGAGGCATAAAAGTTATTCTCGGAGCTATCAAATTAATCTCTAAAACAACAAAAGTTAATCTCTGTCATCAAAGTTGATCTGCAAGATATCTTCGAGACATCAAAGTTACTTTTCATTACATCAAAGACGCATTCAAATACTACCCATGTTCTCAGAAGTCATTCTCAAAGTCATCAAAGTTATTCAAAGAGCTAACAAAAGTTATTCTCAGAGTCACTTTCGTTCTTCAGAGAAACTTTCCAAAACATCTTTGTTCATCAAAGTTATTATCAGAGTTAACAAAGGTAATCTCTAACTCACTCTCGTTCATCAAAGTTGTTTCAAAGACATCAAAGTTAATCTCAGAGTTATCCAAAGATATTCTCATGTCCACAAAAGTTATTCACAGAGTCGTCAAAGTTAATCCAAGACATCATTTTTCATCAAAGATATTCTCTAAGTCCTGAAAGTTATTCTCTAAGACAGCAAAGTTATTCTCTGAGCTAACAAAATACTACTCATGTTCTCAGAAGTCATTCTCAAACTCATCAAAGTTATTCTCAGAGTCATCAAAAGTTGTTCTCTAAAACATCAATGTTGCTATCTAAGACATCAAAGATGTTCTCTAAATCATAAAAGTTAATCTTAACTCACCTTCGTTCATTAGAGAAACTTTCCAATCCATATTCGTTGACCAGAGTTATTCTCAGAGTCATCAAAGCGATCTCTAATTCATCTTCGTTCTCCAAAAGTTGTTCTCTAAGACACCTTCATTCATCAAAGAAACTCTCCTTCTTCCATCATGTTATTCTTTAAGACATCTTCAGTCATAAAATTTTCTCTCCAAAATGTAACTAGTTCAGCTTTTCATACCAAGCCTGCACTTGTTAAAATATATTTTCGCAGTCACTTTACCCTAAAACTGTTCTCTGAACTATCCTAACTTAACTTACCTTACCTTACCTACCTTACCTAACTTTACCTATCTTACCTAACTTAACCTGCATAACCTAACTTTACCTATCCTAACCTAACTTACCTTACTTTACCTATCTTACCTAACTTTACCTATCTTACCTAACTTAACCTGCATAACCTAACTTTACCTATCCTAACCTAACTTACCTTACCTATCTTACCTAACTTTACCTTACCTAACTTTACCTATCTTACCTAACTTACCTTACCTTACCTATCTTAACCTGCTTAACCTAACTTACATAACTTAACCTAACCTAACTTACATAACTTAACCTGCTTAACCTAACTTACCTAACTTACCTTACCTTACCTAACTTATATAACTTGTCTTACCTATCCTATCCTAACCTAACTTGTCTTACCTAACTTAATCTTACATTCCCAAACTGATGTATCCTAACTTATCTAGTCCAACCAGACATGCTCTAACTTACATAAGTATTCCTTCTTGTCTTTTGTATTTCGTCAATCAGTGTCTCATATTCATTTACTCATTTCATTAGTTAATTTCTCAAATGGTCACTTATGCATTTCAAGTGCTATTTGTTAGAGATTTGATATTTAAGCATTTCAAAGAATTTTTGTTATATATGGGCATTTACTCATTTCAAGGGTTAATTTCTCAAATGGACATTTTTGCATTTCAAGTGTCATTTGTTTAAGATTGGGTGTTTAACCATTTCAAAGGATTTTTGTTATATATGGGAATTTACTCGTTTCAAGGGCAAATTTCTCAAATGGTCATTTTTGCAGACCAAGGGTTATTTGTTAAAGTTCATCAAGTTGCTCATAAGTTGTATTTAGTAGGTTCTATCTTAAGTTCTTATTCCCCAACCCCTTAACCTAACCTCTTGTAATCTTAGTGTATTTAGTAGGTTCTATCATATGTTCTTATTCCCCAACCCCTTAACCTAACCTCTTGTAATCTTAGTGTATTTAGTAGGTTCTATCTTATGTTCTTATTCCCCAACCCTTTAACCTATCCTTTCAGATGTAGTTTATTGTGTTTTTGACATATTTGTTGAATATATTATCCTTTTCCTAACCTTTCAGATGTAGTTTTTGTTTCTCCTTTTTGTATATTTTTACCCAAACCTTCTTTCCTTCTTTACTTTGATTCTCCTACTCCTTCTAACCCTCCTTTTCTATCTCTCTCCCTTATTCTCTCTCTTCCTCCCCCTCTCTCTCCCTCATTTGCTCAAATGCTCTCTTGTTTCTCAAATTCAAGTCTTATTGCTCCCATTCTCACACCCTCACTCTCATTCACTTAGTTTTTCTTTTTCTCAATTCAAGTCTTAGTGCTCCCATGCCCACACACTCTCTCATTCTCTCTTCTTTGGTCCCATTTTCTTCCGCCCCCTCTCTCTTACTCCTTGCTCTTCTTTCATGCTCTCACTCCCTTGAGCTCTTGTTTCTCAATTTCAAGTCTTAGTAGATCTGATTCTTTACTATTGTAATTTTTATTATTACTATGATAAAGAATGAACTTATATGTGAAAACAAAGTAAAGAAGGAAAGAAGGTTTGGGTAAAAATATACAAAAAGGAGAAACAAAAACTACATCTGAAAGGTTAGGAAAAGGATAATATATTCAACAAATATGTCAAAAACACAATAAACTACATCTGAAAGGATAGGTTAAAGGGTTGGGGAATAAGAACATAAGATAGAACCTACTAAATACACTAAGATTACAAGAGGTTAGGTTAAGGGGTTGGGGAATAAGAACATAAGATAGAACCTACTAAATACACTAACATTACAAGAGGTTAGGTTAAGGGGTTGGGGAATAAGAACATAAGATAGAACCTACTAAATACACTAAGATTACAAGAGGTTAGGTTAAGGGGTTGGGGAATAAGAACATATGATAGAACCTACTAAATACACTAAGATTACAAGAGGTTAGGTTAAGGGGTTGGGGAATAAGAACATAAGATAGAACCTACTAAATACAACTTATGAGCAACTTGATGAACTTTAACAAATAACCCTTGATCTGCAAAAATGACCATTTGAGAAATTTGCCCTTGAAACGAGTAAATTCCCATATATAACAAAAATCCTTTGAAATGGTTAAACACCCAATCTTAAACAAATGACACTTGAAATGCAAAAATGTCCATTTGAGAAATTAACCCTTGAAATGAGTAAATGCCCATATATAACAAAAATTCTTTGAAATGCTTAAATATCAAATCTCTAACAAATAGCACTTGAAATGCATAAGTGACCATTTGAGAAATTAACTAATGAAATGAGTAAATGAATATGAGACACTGACGAAATACAAAAGACAAGAAGGAATACTTATGTAAGTTAGAGCATGTCTGGTTGGACTAGATAAGTTAGGATACATCAGTTTGGGAATGTAAGATTAAGTTAGGTAAGACAAGTTAGGTTAGGATAGGATAGGTAAGACAAGTTATATAAGTTAGGTAAGGTAAGGTAAGTTAGGTTAAGTTATGTAAGTTAGGTTAAACAGGTTAAGTTATGTAAGTTAGGTTAAGTTATGTAAGTTAGGTTAAGTTATGTAAGTTAGGTTAGGTTAAGTTATGTAAGTTAGGTTAAGCAGGTTAAGATAGGTAAGGTAAGGTAAGTTAGGTAAGATAGGTAAAGTTAGGTAAGATAGGTAAGGTAAGTTAGGTTAGGATAGGTAAAGTTAGGTTATGCAGGTTAAGTTAGGTAAGATAGGTAAAGTTAGGTAAGATAGGTAAAGTAAGGTAAGGTAAGTTAGGTTAGGATAGGTAAAGTTAGGTTATGCAGGTTAAGTTAGGTAAGATAGGTAAAGTTAGGTAAGATAGGTAAGGTAAGTTAAGTTAGGATAGTTCAGAGAACAGTTTTAGGGTAAAGTGACTGCGAAAATATATTTTAACAAGTGCAGGCTTGGTATGAAAAGCTGAACTAGTTACATTTTGGAGAGAAAATTTTATGACTGAAGATGTCTTAAAGAATAACATGATGGAAGAAGGAGAGTTTCTTTGATGAATGAAGGTGTCTTAGAGAACAACTTTTGGAGAACGAAGATGAATTAGAGATCGCTTTGATGACTCTGAGAATAACTCTGGTCAACGAATATGGATTGGAAAGTTTCTCTAATGAACGAAGGTGAGTTAAGATTAACTTTTATGATTTAGAGAACATCTTTGATGTCTTAGATAGCAACATTGATGTTTTAGAGAACAACTTTTGATGACTCTGAGAATAACTTTGATGAGTTTGAGAATGACTTCTGAGAACATGAGTAGTATTTTGTTAGCTCTGAGAATAACTTTTATAACATAGAAATTAACTTTAATGAACAAAAGTGAGTTACAGAATAACTTTGATGACTCTGTGAATAACTTTGATGACTTTGAGAATGTCTTTGAGAACATGAGTAGTATTTTGTTAGCTCAGAGAATAACTTTGCTGTCTTAGAGAATAACTTTCAGGACTTAGAGAATATCTTTGATGAAAAATGATGTCTTGGATTAACTTTGACGACTCTGTGAATAACTTTTGTGGACATGAGAATATCTTTGGATAACTCTGAGATTAACTTTGATGTCTTTGAAACAACTTTGATGAACGAGAGTGAGTTAGAGATTACCTTTGTTAACTCTGAGAATAACTTTGATGAACAAAGATGTTTTGGAAAGTTTCTCTGAAGAACGAAAGTGACTCTGAGAATAACTTTTGTTAGCTCTTTGAATAACTTTGATGACTTTGAGAATGACTTCTGAGAACATGGGTAGTATTTGAATGCGTCTTTGATGTAATGAAAAGTAACTTTGATGTCTCGAAGATATCTTGCAGATCAACTTTGATGACAGAGATTAACTTTTGTTGTTTTAGAGATTAATTTGATAGCTCCGAGAATAACTTTTATGCCTCTGAGATTAACTTTGAGGATGCAAGTAAATTTTTGAGTGTTTGAGAGTGTCTTTTGATATCTCGAAGAGTCCCATTGAAGTCTTAAAGGATGTCTTTGATGTCTCGAAGAGAGTCTTTGACTATATTTCTTACTTAACGACATATAATTTTAGTTACGAAAGTGTTGAAAAAGTTACATTTGACTATTTTTTAGTTCTCCACAAAGTATAAATGTCAGTTAAGAACGACGATGATAGATATCTTTGACTATATTTTCTTACTTGACGAAAACATAATGGCTGTTACGAAATGATGAATATGACTTTTTTCTGTTGATTGATGGATAATTTTAGTTATGAAATGACAATGAAACATGAAGAACACGGTTATTTTCTGATGACTATGGAATAAGTTTAGTTATGAACAGTGTTGGAAAGATTCCTTTGACAATTTTTAGTTGACTGGATAATAAGTTTAGTTGAGAAATGACGAAAGTGACTATGTTTTAGTTGATTGGCGAAAGATTTTTTTAGTTAAGGAACGTTAAATAACATGTAAGGGGAAAAACCCAGAGAACATATGGGGGAACATGGCAAAGAACATATGTAAGAAAAGATGATGAATACAGTGAACATGCTGGGAATATGAACTTACAGAGAACATGAAAACATGATAAGGAGAATAGGGATTACAAAGAATGAACAATGGACTTGTGAAGAACATGGAGAATATGACAAAGAATGTAGAAAACATGTAAGTAAAGGTGAAAAACGAAGTGATCTTGTGAGGAACATGAACTTGTAGAGGAACATGAATATTGACAAAGAACACAAAAAAATGGAAGTTAGCATGAATATTGAGTATAAAAGTTGTAAAGAGAACATGTGATGAACATGAAAACATAGAAAATATGACTAGAATTTGTAGAGAAAGTAATGAGACTAAGAGAAAGATTACAGAAAAAATGGAGATACTTGTGAAAATATGAACTGAATGGGACTGTGAACATTTGTAGAACATGGAATGAACACAGAAAACATGGACAAAATGTGAAGAACGCAGCTGAATATAGAGAAAATATGCAAATACAGTATGATTATTGAAGGTTTGGATACGTTGGGGATGAGAAGGTAAGGGAGGGAAAGGGTAAGGTGAGATGAGATGAGATGGAGGAAGGTGGGAGGGGGTGAAAGATAATTACACAGGTTGGGGTTATGTGTGTACTCGGATAAGAGTTAGGCTGGAGATGGACTTGATTGAATATATTTATGTCTGATGATCTAAGGCTGAGGAAATGGAACTTGGCTAATGTCCAGATTAATTTTACTACGTTAGAAAATAAGGTGATTTTAAATCTCAGGGTGATTTAGTTGGAAAATAAAGAACTTGTACAACATGAACTAAGCTGAGGCACAAGAGTTGAAACTTGATAACTGAACTGGTTTTTATTTACTATGTCTGAAAATGTAGTTGGGTGATTTGGACTGAGAGTAATGAATTTACAAAAGTGAGCTTGGACAGAGGACAAGAGCTAGAGTTTTATAATTGTTTACTTCATATTTACTATGTCTGAAATACAGAGGGTAAAAATTTCAGGGAAATTGATGGGTTATTTTACAAAGATACGAAAGAGAACTAAGGTGGGGACGAGAGCTGGAGCTAAGTAACTGACTTGATCTTATTTACTAACTTTGAAGTATGTCTGCTTTAAATTTCGGGAAAATTGGTCTGTTACTAACGATCTTAGTACAATGAACTAAGGTAGAGGACGAGAGCTGGAGCTCGATAACTGTTTTGATCTTATTTACTACGTCTGAAATATGACTGTTTAAAATTTCAGGGGGATTGGACTGCTAGTAGCGAAAATGTGGTCTGTCAAATTTGGGTCTTTAATTGGACTCTGATTAATTTCGATCATGAACTGGACTCTGAATATTTTGGCACAAAGTAGACTCTGGCGAATTTTCGGTATAAACTGGACTCTGATGAAATTTGAGCTTAAAACTGTCTCTGACTAATTTGCTCTCAAAGTAGACTCTGGCAAATTTCTGATAATTGGACTCTGATGAAATATGAGCTTAAAACTGTCTCTGACTAATTTTGCTCTCAAAGTAGACTCTGGCGAATTTCTGTTGATAATTGGACTCTGATGAAATATGAGCTAAAAACTGTCTCTGACTAATTTTGCTCTCAAAGTAGACTCTGGCGAATTTTCGGTATAAACTGGACTCTGATGAAATATGAGCTTAAAACTGGGCTCTGTTCAATTTTGGTCTTTACAGATGAAATAGTCGTAAATGGATATAAAACTAAATGTTATGGTTAAGTTGTCTGTTTTCCTTAACAAAACATCTAAGACAATATTCTCTGAAAATGGTCCTTTTTACAAATTCGGTCATAAACATATAAATAAACTTCTATGATTATTTGAAACTCTGAAAATAGCTGTAAGGAAATAGGAGGAGAGAGAGAGAGAGAGAGGGACGATCCAGATATTATTATGGAGAAGATAAGATAAGATATGATAAGAGACAACCTACAAGAAGCGTCTGGCTGGCCGGGCGTAAGGTAAATAAAGGTGACGCGAGAGATTGCGAGGTAAGGGGGGAGGGAGGTGATGTGAGGTACGAGCTCCTGAAAACCCTGACTTACACAGATAACTTTCTAAATTTACCTGAAAAACTATGGCTTACATAGACGATATTTGTAAGTTGAAAACATGTAAAATATGTCCGTAGAGTTCTCCTGGAAACCCTAAAGCGCTACATACGTTATTTGAATTTCTCCCATAAGGCCTTAACAAACTTCTATGTCTCGGAAATTATTTTCATCATAAGAAATCCTTACTTCTAAAATCTGTGACTGACAAAATTTACCTGAAAACCCCCAAGCGCTACATACGTTATTTGAATTTCTCCCATAAGGCCTTAACAAACTTCTATGTCTCGGAAATTATTTTCATCATAAGAAATCCTTACTTCTAAAATCTGTGACTGACAAAATTTACCTGAAAACCCCCAAGCGCTACACACGAATTTCCAGAAAAAAAAAGTTACCTGTGGACTGTACAGTCCACAGGGGTCCTCTCCCCCCCCCCCAAAAAAGGTACCTGTGGACTGTACAGTCCACAGGGGTCCTCTCCCCCCAAAAAAAAGGTACCTGTGGACTGTACTCCCTACTACTCTTGCCGGAGCCTGTGCTCCTGCTGGGTGACTTCAATTGTCGTCATTCTCTTTGGGGTGACGTGCTGACGAATACCCGGGGTCGCCTCCTTGAGCCGTTTCTCCTCTCTTCTTCCCTGTCTCTTCTGAATTCTGGTGAGCCCACTCATTTGGACTCTCGGACTCACACCCTTTCTTGTCTTGATCTTTCTCTCTGCTCTTCTTCTCTTTACTTAGATTTCACGTGGCAGGTTCTTGATGACCTCCATGGAAGTGATCATTTCCCCATCCTTGTTTCCTTTTTCTCTTTTCGCCCTTCCCTCTCTTTCCCTAGGTGGCAGTTTGCTAAGGCAGACTGGACCCTATTTACCCTTAGTGCTGCTCTCTCTGACCTCTCCCTTCTGCCTCTCTCTCACGCTCTCCTCTTTCATGACACTGTCTTCAAGGCTGCCCTCCGCTCTATTCCTCGCTCTTCCTCTCGGGGTCCACGGAAGTGCGTTCCCTGGTGGAATGCGGACAGTGCTCGGGCTGTCCGCTGTAAGCGTGCAGCCTGGAAGAGGCACCGCCGTAGGCAGCCGACCGATTCTTTTCTTTTCTTTCGGAAAGCGAGTGCGGTGGCCCATAGGGCCATCCGTACGGCTAAACGTGAATGTTGGGCATCTTATGTCTCAACAGTTACGTCCGAAACCCCTCTGGCCCAGATCTGGAAGCGTATCCGCAAGATAGCGGGTAAGTTCGTTCCCGATGTTTCACCGGTCCTTCACCTCCATGATACTCTTGTGGCGGACCCGTTGCAGGTCGCTTCCAAACTGGGTTCCCACTTTTCTTCTGTTAGCTCTGGTCTTCATCTTCCCCAATCTTTCCTTCTTCGTAAACCTGTCCTTGAGTCTCGTCCTTTAGATTTCTGCACTCATCTTCAGCTTCCCTATAATGATCCCTTCTCTCTCTCTGAACTTCGTTCTGCCCTGGCCCTCTGCGGTTCTACGGCGGCGGGCTCCAATGGTATTCATGAGATGCTTCGCCATCTCCCTCCGAGCACGTCTCAGTATTTACTGAGTCTGTATAATCGGATCTGGGAGTCGTCGTCAGTCCCTGAGGACTGGCTCGATGCCGTTGTCCTCCCTGTTCGCAAACCGGGGTCTCTGGGTACTTCCCCTATGGACTTTCGCCCTATTGCTCTCACAAGTTGTCTGCAAACTCTTTGAACGTATGGTTAACGTTCGTCTGATGTGGTTCCTGGAACACCATCACCACCTCTCCCCTTCTCAATTTGGTTTCCGCAAGTGCCGCAGCACGACAGATGTCCTGGTGAACTTGGAGGTCTATATTCGTACTGCTTTTGCTGCGAAGACCTCCGTTGTTGCCGTCCTTTTTGACCTGGAAAAGGCTTACGACACCACTTGGCGTTATCATATCCTATCTCAACTTCATTCTTTTGGCCTTCGTGGTCATCTCCCTCTCTTTCTCCGCAGCTTCCTCTCTCGTCGTTCCTTTCGGGTGCGCCTTGGTACTGCTCTCTCCCTCTTTTCAGCAATACGAAGGTGTGCCCCAGGGTAGTGTTCTGAGCACTACTCTTTTTCTGGTTGCCCTCAATGGTCTTCTTTCCTCTCTTCCTTCTGGTGTCTTCTCCGCTCTCTGTCGATGATCTTACCCTTTGTTGTCAGGGTGATGATTCGCCTCTCCTTCAACGCCGGCTTCAACTTGCAATTGATGCCGTGTCATCTTGGGCCACAGATCATGGCTTCAAGTTCTCTACTTCTAAGACTTGTGCCATGACTTTTACGCGGAAACGGGTTGTTCTTCGTCCCTCTTTGTCACTTTATGGTCATCCCCTTGAATACAAATATTCCGCAAAGCTTTTGGGGTTATTCCTTGACACTCGTTTGTCTTGGTCTCCCCATATCTCTTACCTCCGTGTTGAGTGCTCTAAGGCCCTTACCCTCCTTCGGGTCTTGTCCCATACTTCTTGGGGGGCAGATAGGCGCACTCTCTTTGCTTTACATTCCTCTCTCGTCCTGTCTAAGCTCGATTATGGTTGCCCTGCTTACTCGTCTGCTTCTCCTTCTACTTTTCGCCGTCTTGATGCTTTGCACCATACTGGGTTGCGCCTCAGTTCTGGTGCCTTTCGTTCGACTCCCATCCTGAGCTTGTATGTTGACACTGGCTTCCTGTCTCTCCAGGACCGCCGTGATCGCTACTGTCTTCGCTATCTTGCGCGGTCCTTACAACATCCTTCCTCTCGCCTCTGTCGTGCTTTAACTTTTACCCCTCCTGCGGTTCCTGTTCCTCTTCACCACCTCCCTCTTTCTGTCCGGTTATCTCGCCTACAGGATTCTCTTTCCGTTCGTATTTCTGATGTTTCTCCTCGTGTTGTTCCTTCTTTGCCCCCGTGGAGGGTCCCTCTTCCGCGGTTTTGTACATCCTTGACCCGTATCACTAAAGCTTTTACCCCTCCTACGGTTCTAAAACGCCTTTTCCTCGAGCACTTTTCTTCTCACTCCCGCTCCGTTTCTGTCTTCACCGATGGGTCTAAGTCAGCGGACGGTGTTGGCTACTGTTGTTTTTCCTGATCGCACTTATGTGTCGCTTGCCTCCGGAGACTAGCATCTTTACAGCGCAACTTTATGCTATTCTCTATGCTCTTCGTCTCCTGCTTTCTTGATGTCAGTCTTCCTTTGTAGTTGTTGTTGACTCTCGTAGTGCCCTCATGGCTCTCGGGTCTTTTAATCCGGTTCATCCAGTAGTTGTCGAGATCCAGCATTGGCTGTTTCTCGTTCACAGTAAATTTAAGTCGGTTGAGTTTTGTTGGGTTCCCAGCCATATTGGTGTGTCTTTAAATGAGCGTGCGGATGCTGCCACCAAGGAAGCTGTCCGCTCTTGTCCCATCTCTCGTAAAGGCATTCCGTATTCCGACTTTTACCCGGTTATCCATTTCTCAGTCCTTACCCGTTGGCAGGCTTCTTGGTTGTCTGTTACTGGTAACAAGCTACGTACTCTTAAATGTTGTGTTTCCTCCTGGCCGTCCTCCTTCCAATGTAACCGGCAGTGGGAAACCGCTCTGGCGAGGTTGCGTATTGGCCATACTCGCTTAACCCATGGTCACTTAGAGCGCCGCCCTGCTCCTTATTGTCCTAGTTGCATTGTCCCTCTTACGGTCGTGCATGTCCTTCTTGACTGTCCTGACTTCCAGGACGAGCGTGTGTCTTGCTTTCCGACCGCCCCTCGCGGTCACGTGTTTCTCGATAGAATTCTTGGTGACTCGGATACTTTTGATATCGTTTGCTTTATGAGTTTTTGTTCTCGTATTGGCATCCTTGGTGATATTTAGCGCCCTCTGATTATTTTGCGTATTTGATGGTGCTACATAGCCTTCCCGGTTTGGTGCATTCTTTTGATAATTACTTACTTGCTCTAGTTAGGCCCCATTTACATAAGAACATAAGAACATAAGAACAAAGGCAACTGCAGAAGGCCTGTTGGCCCATACGAGGCAGCTCCTATTTATAACCACCCAATCCCACTCATATACATGTCCAACCCATGCTTGAAACAATCGAGGGACCCCACCTCCACAATGTTACGCGGCAATTGGTTCCACAAATCAACAACCCTGTTACTGAACCAGTATTTACCCAAGTCTTTCCTAAATCTAAACTTATCCAATTTATACCCATTGTTTCGTGTTCTGTCCTGTGTTGATACTTTTAATACCCTATTAATATCCCCCCGGTTATGTCCATTCATCCACTTGTAAACCTCTATCATGTCACCCCTAACTCTTCGCCTTTCCAGTGAATGCAACTTAAGCTTTGTTAATCTTTCTTCATATGAAAGATTTCTAATTTGGGGAATTAACTTAGTCATCCTACGCTGGACACGTTCAAGTGAATTTATATCCATTCTATAATATGGCGACCAAAACTGAACTGCATAATCTAAATGGGGCCTAACTAGAGCAAGATATAGCTTGAGAACCACACCAGGTGTCTTGTTACTAACGCTGCGATTAATAAATCCAAGTGTCCGATTTGCCTTATTACGAACATTTATGCATTGATCCTTTTGTTTTAAATTCTTACTAATCATAACTCCCAGATCCCTTTCGCAATCCGACTTCGCAATCACAACACCATCTAAGAACATAAGAACATAAGAACAAAGGTAACTGCAGAAGGCCTATTGGCCCATACGAGGCAGCTCCTATTCTATAACCACCCAATCCCACTCATATACTTGTCCAACCCGTGCTTGAAACAATCGAGGGACCCCACCTCCACAATGTTACGCGGCAATTGGTTCCACAAATCAACAACCCTGTTACTGAACCAGTATTTACCCAAGTCTTTCCTAAATCTAAACTTATCCAATTTATATCCATTGTTTCGTGTTCTGTCCTGTGTTGATACTTTTAATACCCTATTAATATCCCCCCGGTTATGTCCATTCATCCACTTGTAAACCTCTATCATGTCACCCCTAACTCTTCGCCTTTCCAGTGAATGCAACTTAAGCTTTGTTAATCTTTCTTCATATGAAAGATTTCTAATTTGGGGAATTAACTTAGTCATCCTACGCTGGACACGTTCAAGTGAATTTATATCCATTCTATAATATGGCGACCAAAACTGAACTGCATAATCTAAATGGGGCCTAACTAGAGCAAGATATAGCTTGAGAACCACACCAGGTGTCTTGTTACTAACGCTGCGATTAATAAATCCAAGTGTCCGATTTGCCTTATTACGAACATTTATGCATTGATCCTTTTGTTTTAAATTCTTACTAATCATAACTCCCAGATCCCTTTCGCAATCCGACTTCGCAATCACAACACCATCTAGCTCGTATCTTGTAACTCGATCATCATTACCTAACCTCAGAACTTTACATTTATCAGCATTAAACTGCATCTGCCAATCCTTTGACCATTTCAAAACCCTATCTAGATCAACTTGAAGTGATAGTGAGTCCTCCTCCGAATTAATTTCCCTACCGATTTTCGTATCATCGGCAAATTTGCAAATGTTGCTACTCAAACCTGAATCTAAATCATTTATATATATTATAAACAACAGAGGTCCCAGGACAGAGCCTTGAGGCACTCCACTTACAACATTTTCCCACTCTGACTTGATTCCATTTATACTAACTCTCTGTTTCCTTTGGTATAGCCATGCCCTAATCCAGCTTAATATAGCACCCCCAATACCATGAGACTCTATTTTTTTAATCAGTCTTTCATGTGGCACTGTATCAAAAGCTTTGCTAAAGTCAAGGTATACAACATCGCAATCCTTACCACTATCGACTGCCTCAACAATGCTAGAATAAAAAGATAACAAATTTGTTAAACATGAACGGCCATTTATAAAACCATGTTGCGACTCAATTATTAATTTATGTTTTTCAAGATGAAGACGAATTTTATTTGCTATTATAGATTCGAGTAACTTTCCCACAATAGACGTTAGGCTAATTGGTCGATAGTTAGACGCAAGTGATCTATCTCCTTTCTTAAAAACTGGTATCACATTAGCAACTTTCCAAAACTCTGGCACTCTGCCTGACTCTATTGATTTATTAAATATGGTTGACAGTGGGTCACAAAGCTCCTCTTTGCATTCTTTAAGCACCCTAGCAAACACTAGGGTGTTTGATAGGCCATTTATAAAACCATGTTGCGACTCAATTATTAATTTATGTTTTTCAAGATGAAGACGAATTTTATTTGCTATTATAGATTCAAGTAACTTTCCCACAATAGACGTTAGGCTAATTGGTCGATAGTTAGACGCAAGTGATCTATCTCCTTTCTTAAAAACTGGTATCACATTAGCAACTTTCCAAAACTCTGGCACTCTGCCTGTCTCTATTGATTTATTAAATATGGTTGACAGTGGGTCACAAAGCTCCTCTTTGCATTCTTTAAGCACCCTGGCAAACACTTCATCCGGCCCTGGGGATTTGTTTGGTTTGAGTTTTACTATTTGTTTAAGAACATCCTCCCTGGTAACTGCTAAACTCGTCAACCTGTCCTCGTCCCCACCCACATAGACTTGTTCGGCTGAAGGCATATTGTTAAGTTCCTCTTTAGTAAATACAGATACAAAATATTTATTAAAAATACTACTCATCTCTTCATCACTATCTGTTATTTGACCTGTCTCAGTTTTTAATGGACCTATCCTTTCCCTAGTCTTGGTACGATATAACTGAAAAAACCCTTTAGGATTTGTCTTTGCTTGCCCTGCTATGCGAACTTCATAGTTTCTTTTTGCTTTCCTTATCTCTTTTTTAACATTTCTAACCAGTTGTACGAATTCCTGTTCTAAAGTGACCTCCCCATTTTTAATCCTTTTGTACCAAGCTCTCTTTTTACCTATAAGGTTCTTCAAATTCTTTGTTATCCACTTTGGGTCATTAGTATTCGATCTATTCAATTTGTATGGTATACTACGTTCCTGTGCTTTGTTTAGAATATTCTTAAATAAGTTATATATTGAATCCACATCGAAATCCCCATTTAAGTCACCTATCGCTGGGTTCATGTCTCGCTCCAAGACCGGCCCCCACCCCATACCCAAGACTTTCCAATCAATTTGACCCAAAAAATTTCTTAGGCTATTAAAATCAGCTTTTCGAAAATCTGGCACTTTAACAGAATTTTCTCCTACTGGTCTATTCCATTCTATGCTAAATCTGATTTCTTTGTGATCACTGCTCCCTAGCTCACTCCCTATTTCGATGTCATTAATTTGCGTTTCCCTGTTAGTTAACACTAAATCTAAAATATTATTTTCCCGTGTTGGTTCCTTAATGTGTTGCGTAAGAAAGCAATCGTCAATTAATTCTAGAAAATCTTCTGCTTCACTATTCCCTGTTTTGTTCAACCAGTTTATTCCGCTAAAATTAAAGTCACCCATGACATAAATACTGTTAGATCTAGATGCTCTAGATATTTCATCCCATAGATGCTTTGCTTCCATTCTGTCTAAATTTGGTGGCCTCATTTAGACAGAACTGCATTTAGATTATGCAGTTCAGTTTTGGTCGCCATATTATAGAATGGATATAAATTCACTTGAACGTGTCCAGCGTAGGATGACTAAGTTAATTCCCCAAATTAGAAATCTTTCATATGAAGAAAGATTAACAAAGCTTAAGTTGCATTCACTGGAAAGGCGAAGAGTTATGAGTGACATGATAGAGGTTTACAAGTGGGTGAATGGACATAACAAAGGGGATATTAACAGGGTATTAAAAGTATCAACACAAGACAGAACACGAAACAATGGGTATAAATTGGATAAGTTTAGATTTAGGAAAGACTTGGGTAAATACTGGTTCAGTAACAGGGTTGTTGATTTGTGGAACCAATTGCCGCGTAACGTGGTGGTGGTGGTGTCCCTCGATTGTTTCAAGCGCGGGTTGGACAAGTATATGAGTGGGATTGGGTGGTTATAGAATAGGAGCTGCCTCGTATGGGCCAATAGGCCTTCTGCAGTTACTTTTGTTCTTATGTTCTTAATCTAAATGGGGCCTAACTAGAGCAAGATACAGATTGAGAACCACACCAGGAGTCTTGTTACAAACGCTGCGATAAATAAATCCAAGTGTCCGATTTGCCTTATTACGAACATTTATGCATTGATGCTTTGGTTTTAAATTCTTACTAATCATAACTCCCAGATACCTTTTGCAATCCGACTTCGCATCTTGTAATATATATCCTGTAACATCTTGTCTTATAACTGAATATCTTGTAACTCTATCATCATTACCTAACCTCAGAACTTTACATTTATCAACATTAAACTGCATCTGCCAATCTTTTGACCATTTCAAATTCCTATTTAGAACAACTTGAAGTGATATTGAGTCGTCTTTAGTGTTAATTTTCCTACCGATTTTTGTATCAGCAAATTTGCAAATGTTGCTACTCAAACCTGAATCTAAATCATTTATATATATATTATAAACAGAGGTCCCAATACAGAGCATTGAGGCACTCCACTTACAACATTTTCCGACTGTGACTTAACCCCATTTATACTCACTTTTTCCTTTGGTATAATCATGCCCTACTCCATCTTAATATAGCACCCCCAATACCATGAGCCTCTATCTTTTTAATCAGTCTTTCATGTGGCACTGTATCAAAAGCTTTGCTAAAGTCAAGGTACACATCAAAAACCTTACCACTATCAACTGCCTCAACTATGCTGGAATAAAAAGATAGCAAATTTGTTACACATGAACGGCCATTTGTAAAACCATGCTGTAACTCGTTTATTAATTAGTTTTTCAAGATGAAAACGAATGGTATTTGCAATTATCGATTCAAGTAACTTTCCCACAATAGACGTTAGGGTAATTGGCCGATAGCTTGATGCAAGTGATCCGTCTCCTTTCTTGAAAATTGGTACCACATTAGCAACCTTCCACGGCTCTGGCACTGTCCGACTCTAATGATTTACTAATTATGGTTGACAATGGATCGCAAAGCTCCTCTTTGCAGTCTTTAAGCACCCTGGCAAACACTTCATCCGGCCCTGGAGATTTGTTTGGTTGGAGTTTTAGTATTTAATATTATCCCTGGTAACTGTTACTGGTCAACCTGTCCTCGTCCCTACCCACATAGACTTGTTCGGCAGAAGGCATAGTTAAGTTGTTCTTTAGTAAATACAGAGATGAAATATTTTATTAAAATACTACTCATCTCTTCGTCATTATCAGTAGTCTGACCTGTCTCGGCCAAAGTGTTAATGGGCCTATCCCTTCCCTAACCTTTGTTAGATATAACTGAAAAAAATTCTTTAGGGTTTGACTTTGCTTGGCCTGCTATACGACTTGTTTCTTTTTCCTCTCCTTATCTCTCTCTTTTTTTTTAGCCTTTCTAACCAGTTGTGCGAATTCTTGTTCTTACCTGACTTCCCTCTTCTTAATCCTTTTATACCAAGCTCTTTCTACCTATAAGGTTTTTCAGATCCTTTGTTATCCATTTCGGGTCATTTGTATTTGATCTAATCAATTTGAAAGGTATACTACTTTCCTGTGCTTTGCTTAGAATATTTGCAAATAAGTTTTATATTTTGAATCCAAATCGAAAGCCTCCTTTACATCACACATCGCCGGGTTCGTCTTGTTCCAAGATCGGCCCACCCCCAATGCACCACACTTTCCAATCTATTTGACCCCAAAAAATTATTAGGATATTTAAATTAGCTTTACGAAAATCTGGCACTTTAACAGTTTTCTCCTACAGATCTATTAAGAACATAAGAACATAAGAACAAAGGTAACTGCAGAAGGCCTATTGGCCCATACGAGGCAGCTCCTATTCTATAACCACCCAATCCCACTCATATACTTGTCCAACCCGTGCTTGAAACAATCAAGGGACCCCACCTCCACAATGTTACGCGGCAATTGGTTCCACAAATCAACAACCCTGTTACTGAACCAGTATTTACCCAAGTTTTTCCTAAATCTAAACTTATCCAATTTATACCCATTGTTTCGTGTTCTGTCCTGTGTTGATACTTTTAATACCCTATTAATATCCCCCCGGTTATGTCCATTCATCCACTTGTAAACCTCTATCATGTCACCCCTAACTCTTCGCCTTTCCAGTGAATGCAACTTAAGCTTTGTTAATCTTTCTTCATATGAAAGATTTCTAATTTGGGGAATTAACTTAGTCATCCTACGCTGGACACGTTCAAGTGAATTTATATCCATTCTATAATATGGCGACCAAAACTGAACTGCATAATCTAAATGGGGCCTAACTAGAGCAAGATATAGCTTGAGAACCACACCAGGTGTCTTGTTACTAACGCTGCGATTAATAAATCCAAGTGTCCGATTTGCCTTATTACGAACATTTATGCATTGATCCTTTTGTTTTAAATTCTTACTAATCATAACTCCCAGATCCCTTTCGCAATCCGACTTCGCAATCACAACACCATCTAGCTCGTATCTTGTAACTCTATCATCATTACCTAACCTCAGAACTTTACATTTATCAGCATTAAACTGCATCTGCCAATCCTTTGACCATTTCAAAACCCTATCTAGATCAACTTGAAGTGATAGTGAGTCCTCCTCCGAATTAATTTCCCTACCGATTTTCGTATCATCGGCAAATTTGCAAATGTTGCTACTCAAACCTGAATCTAAATCATTTATATATATTATTAACAACAGAGGTCCCAGGACAGAGCCTTGAGGCACTCCACTTACAACATTTTCCCACTCTGACTTGATTCCATTTATACTAACTCTGTTTCCTTTGGTATAGCCATGCCCTAATCCAGCTTAATATAGCACCCCCAATACCATGAGACTCTATTTTTTTAATCAGTCTTTCATGTGGCACTGTATCAAAAGCTTTGCTAAAGTCAAGGTATACAACATCGCAATCCTTACCACTATCAACTGCCTCAACAATGCTAGAATAAAAAGATAACAAATTTGTTAAACATGAACGGCCATTTATAAAACCATGTTGCGACTCAATTATTAATTTATGTTTTTCAAGATGAAGACGAATTTTATTTGCTATTATAGATTCGAGTAACTTTCCCACAATAGACGTTAGGCTAATTGGTCGATAGTTAGACGCAAGTGATCTATCTCCTTTCTTAAAAACTGGTATCACATTAGCAACTTTCCAAAACTCTGGCACTCTGCCTGACTCTATTGATTTATTAAATATGGTTGACAGTGGGTCACAAAGCTCCTCTTTGCATTCTTTAAGCACCCTGGCAAACACTTCATCCGGCCCTGGGGATTTGTTTGGTTTGAGTTTTACTATTTGTTTAAGAACATCCTCCCTGGTAACTGCTAAACTCGTCAACCTGTCCTCGTCCCCACCCACATAGACTTGTTCGGCTGAAGGCATATTGTTAAGTTCCTCTTTAGTAAATACAGATACAAAATATTTATTAAAATACTACTCATCTCTTCATCACTATCTGTTATTTGACCTGTCTCAGTTTTTAATGGACCTATCCTTTCCCTAGTCTTAGTACGATATAACTGAAAAAACCCTTTAGGATTTGTCTTTGCTTGCCCTGCTATGCGAACTTCATAGTTTCTTTTTGCTTTCCTTATCTCTTTTTTAACATTTCTAACCAGTTGTACGAATTCCTGTTCTAAAGTGACCTCCCCATTTTTAATCCTTTTGTACCAAGCTCTCTTTTTACCTATAAGGTTCTTCAAATTCTTTGTTATCCACTTTGGGTCATTAGTATTCGATCTATTCAATTTGTATGGTATACTACGTTCCTGTGCTTTGTTTAGAATATTCTTAAATAAGTTATATATTGAATCCACATCGAAATCCCCATTTAAGTCACCTATCGCTGGGTTCATGTCTCGCTCCAAGACCGGCCCACACCCCATACCCAAGACTTTCCAATCAATTTGACCCAAAAAATTTCTTAGGCTATTAAAATCAGCTTTTCGAAAATCTGGCACTTTAACAGAATTTTCTCCTACTGGTCTATTCCATTCTATGCTAAATCTGATTTCTTTGTGATCACTGCTCCCTAGCTCACTCCCTATTTCGATGTCATTAATTTGCGTTTCCCTGTTTGTTAACACTAAATCTAAAATATTATTTTCCCGTGTTGGTTCCTTAATGTGTTGCGTAAGAAAGCAATCGTCAATTAATTCTAGAAAATCTTCTGCTTCACTATTCCCTGTTTTGTTCAACCAGTTTATTCCGCTAAAATTAAAGTCACCCATGACATAAATACTGTTAGATCTAGATGCTCTAGATATTTCATCCCATAGATGCTTTGCTTCCATTCTGTCTAAATTTGGTGGCCTATATATTACTCCTATTATAATATTATTAGCTTTTTCGTTTAATTCAATCCAAATAGTTTCTGTGTGTGGCTCTGTTTTGATTCCCTCTTTGAGACTACATTTCAAATTGTCCCTAACATATATGGCTACTCCACCTCCTCGTCTAATATATCTATCTGTGTGAAATAGTTTAAATCCATATATTTGATATTCAGCTAATAGTTCTCTATTTTCTACATTCATCCACGTTTCGGTAAGTGCAATAATATCTATTTTTTCTGTGCAGACAAGAGCATTTAATTCGTTAATTTTATTTCTTAGACTTCTACTGTTAGTGTAATATACCCTAAGTGAATTGTTATTTTGCGGACCTTCTCTTTCCCTGATCGTTTTGCCAATTCCTTTCTCCCACAAACACATACTTTTATTACCTCCTTCCTCCAAATCAATTCCCATACCTCTATCTACTAACAGTTTAAACCCAAACAAACACCTCTAACCACTTCTTCTAACGAGTTCGCAACAGCAACAACCCCAGCTCTCGATAGATGCACCCCATCACGAGCATACATTTCATTTCTTCCATAGAAGTGTTCCCAGTTGTCTATGAAAGATATTGCATTTGATTTGCAATATCTTTCCAGCCGGCAATTGACACCAAGTGCCCTCGATATCCATTCATTTCCCACTCCCTTTCTTGGAAGAATGCCACATATGATCGGGATTCCTCCCTTGCTCCTAATACATCACACATCGCCGCTCTGCTAAATCTTATTTCTTTATCACTGTTCCCTAGTTCACTCCCAATTTCGATGTCATTAATCTGTGTTCACTGTTAGTTAACACTAAATCTAAAATATTTCCCCACGTTGGTTCCTTAATGTGTTGGGTAAGAAAGCAATCGTCAACTAATTCTATAAAATCTTCTGCTTCCCTGTTCCCTGTACTGTTAATCCAGTTTATTCCACTAAAATTAAAGTCACCCATGACATAAATACTTTGACCTAGATGTTCTAGATATTTCATCCCATAGATGACTTCCTTCCATTGTGTCTAAATTTGGTGGCCTATATATAACTCCTATCATAAGATTATTTGCTTTTTTCGTTTAATTCTATCCAAATAGTTTGTGTGGCTCAGTTTTGATTCCCTCTTTTCGACTACATTTCAAATTGTCCCTAAATTGTTTCAAAGCAATTTGAAACGTTTACATGTCGAGTATAATCCTCTCAAGAACTTAACACTTACAGGATGTCAGATGGGTCTGAAGGCACAAGAAAATCATATTGTGATGTATCAATCAGCAAATTAGGAGCTTGTGAGCAGGATTCGAACCTCTGCTCTGGGTACTCGCAAGCATCCCAGTTGCAATTTTTTTTTTTGCCATGTCGTGGTGCAAGTGTCTAAAACGTTTGCTCGAGTCCCTAGAGCTTAGGTTCGACTCTTCCTCACGGCTCTTACTGATTTTCTCATGTAGGTTCAAATTTTTGGAAATTTGGCTTTGGTGTGGGTATTATTAGTCGGTATCCAGCGGTCAGGTAAGATACTATGCCTCAGACTTTTATTAAATAGTTCTAGCAGAGGATTATATTAGGGGAATTGAGGATGTAACTTGTACTTCTCGTCCTGGTTTGCAAAGTTGCAAAGTAATGGCAAGGATGGAAAAATCTGAGTCATGTTGCACTGATGTTGCATGTAAAGTTGCAGGCATATGAAACTGACATTTTTGGACAGTTGCAAAATAGTTCGATTAGAAGGGCATAAGTGGTGAAGGAATTTAAAAGGTAACGTCAAAATAATTCGAACATTAGGGAATGTTAAGTATGGTTTTTCAACTGCAGTTTTCCCTGCAACATGCTTGGGAACGAGGGAAAAGAATGAGGGGAAAGGGGGAAATTGTTGAAGAATTCGAAATGTTTTATATCGATTCGTACAATAGATTATTTCGTACAGTAATTAAGGATTAGCAACACACAAATCACAATTGCGGGATGCATCAAATGAACAAACGTCGATTAAGGTAGCGTCTGGGATGCTCTCGGACGTAGGTTCGAATCCTTGTCACAGCCCTTGTGGATTTGTTCAAAGGATTAGCAAGAAAGAGATACAGCAAGCATTAGGCTTAAGTTTCGGGAGGAGAAACGTTTAGGGAAGTGTTTCAAATTGTCAGTTTCAGTGAAGCAAATAAGGATTTACAAAGAATAAAAATGTAAAGGATACTTTTAGGAACGTTTCAAATTGTGAAACAATTAAGGGTTTACAGAGAGTAGATATGCATGTCGAGGTTAGTGCAAGCATGAACGAACGTTTAGTGGTGTGAAATACAATAACTGTTAGCAATGACTTCCTTCCCGTTCAAGTAAGTGGAAAACCCAGTCGTGACTGTCTCCCCTTCCATTCATCAGCTGACAGTCGTGACTGTCTCCCCTTCCATTCATCAGCTGACAGTCGTGACTGTCTCCCCTTCCATTCATCAGCTGACAGTCGTGACTGTCTCCCCTTCCATTCATCAGCTGACAGTCGTGACTGTCTCCCCTTCCATTCATCAGCTGACAGTCGTGACTGTCTCCCCTTCCATTCATCAGCTGACAGTCGTGACTGTCTTCCCTTCCATTCATCAGCTGACAGTCGTGACTGTCTTCCCTTCCATTTATCAGCTGACAGTCGTGACTGTCTCCCCTTCCATTCATCAGCTGAAAACTGCCCCTCCCCCCCCCCTGCCTCCTCCCACTCTACGCATTTAGTGTAAATAATGTCTATGCATCACTATCCTTACATAACATTAATAGTCCTATTGCATGTACAAGAGCGAATTAAGTGTGATACTAGCACAAAGTATCCCTCAGTACCCCCTGTTAAAGCACCATTCACCTACCAGTGATCCATCGTCCTATTAATCCACCATTCATCTAACGGTTCATGCCGTTATCCACCACCTACCAGCTCCTCCATCTAACAGTGACCCATAGTACTACCTGCACTTTTTTCCTTCATTTTAGCTAGCGTTATGAATCGTGTGTTAAATCTGAAACTGAGTGTTAAATCATAAATCTCCGATGTAGAAACGAACACTTGAATTTGAGAATTAACACAACAATGCGTGTTTGATCTCGCATAATGAAAATCTGTAACTTAAAAAGCCCTCGTGTGCACAGGCAACCTAAGCGCTGGACATTCCTAGGCACACGCCCCAGACAACCAGGCCACTTCATGGTAAAACGATAGCACCCTGAGATTCTTCTGATCTATCGCGGGTTTCAGCGGCTTCCACTGAAGCCTAGAGGGTTCAGTAAAACCCAAGGTTGCAATCCTTTGATCATATCATGGACTAGTTCTATGGCGCGTGTGCCTGGAAATCCTATGCCCTGCGCATAGGTTCGAATCCTCATCACGTCTACTTATTCTCATTGATACATCACGTTAGTGTGATTGCTCTGTGTATCAGAGGTACATATCCATCTGGGTGGGAACTCAACCCTCTCGAGGGGAACCTTTTCTTAACACTTGGACTTGCCTCATTAATATAGCTTCTCTCCCCAAATTTCAACGATGTACAAAAGGTCCTGTCAAGATACTGATATCAACTATGTATAACAAAGAACATTTAATACTATACAAAGTGTTCAAATATGCTTTGATAAATATTTCCGCTATACTTTGTCTCCTGAGGACAACTTGTCCAGTGTTAGGACACGCCAGTGATTGGTCAGATAGACTTCGTCTCCAAGATTCGTCCTTCAACCAGTTCAGGCACTGACAGTCAAATTTATGTGGACTATGATGCATGGACAAGTCACAATGGAAGACAATTCAACACACAAATAATACGTTCTTGAAAATCGAATCCACATCCAGGTGTCGTTATTTACACAAGATGGTGGCTGTGACCACAGATGGGTGACCACTGCGGTCAAGCACTTACAGCTGCCCGAGGTTCAGGAACCACCAGGAGGATGATGGTAACGTTTGTACCTGTAGTACTGAGGCTTGAAGCTGCTAGAGATTACTGGTGACGTACACAGTCGGGGACACGTGTAAGAATATGGTACCTGGCTCCCCTCGCTACTCTGGTAGACAATCCATGCATAGCATCGTAATGTTCTCGTATTAAATGTTCTCAGACGAAACATTCTGGGTTCGCAGCAATCTCCAGTGATACAAGTAAAGGGATTTCCACAGCTGCTGATGTTACATGTTGAGTGCATACGTGTCTGTCGGCCAGGAGTGCGTGTTCTAGATCTTTGATAATTTGGAGGGATTAAGCAGGTTTGGTATGTGTGAAGGTGAAGACGTCAATACAAATATTTTATAATAACTTGGTCTATCCATTAAGAATTGAACGAAGATATAATAAAAATTAAGAGTAGTGAAGCGTCAGGCGAGAGGTAGTCGTAACTAAGAACTATAGGCTGTGGAGAAAGCTCATAATGACCTACATTACTAGGATGAGCCGATCACCAGCCATGAGACTCGCCGCCGGCGCCACTGGTACAGCAGGCAGCACACGGGTTTGTTCTCTGGAAAACTTCAGATTCTGAGCAACCATCAGCTCAAATTCTTGCAGTTTTGCGAGGAACAACCCATCAATACCCAGACTCACAGCTGTTAATATAACATGTTGACTGTATTCTTGTGTTTGCCCGCCAGGAGTGCGTGCCGCACTGTTGTTTGGAAGGTACGTTGCAGTTTTCTTCTGCAATTCATGAATAAATACCGTTGTCAAATATGTTGTCCACCTGTCTAGATTTGCACACACCCCAGTATGCAGGCGACCCCCACTATTACCACAGTAGTCTGGTCGCCCGGCTCCCAATGATCTGTTATTTTCTTATGTGTGAGGGCCGTATCACTGAGCAGGTGCGCTGTGCCACACCTTAAAAGGTGTACTGAGCTTGACAGTAAAATTTAGGCCAAACAGCTCAACTAAGTGTTAAGTATACCTGATTCCACTTGGGAAAATTATTTTAAGACCTTCGTTGAAAGGAAATAAATTTTTCCTGACCTAGGATTGTCTCAGACATTAGGTAGGAATGTGAATCGGCTCTCACTACTGGGAGACGTCAAAAGGAAGTAGAGGAGAAAGAGGAAATGGAAGCAGGTTTCAGACAATGAGAGAGGGGCAGTTCACAGAAGAGGAATAGAGAAAAGAAAGACTATCGAGGCTACACGAAGCACTTCTACTAGCAAGAATCCAGACATAATGTACCCTAGAGAGGACAGCACCAGTCAAAACCAAAAACAAAGTGTCAAACTCTGCAAAGCTTCCCAAATCGCAGACTTAGAATAGCAAAATTCAAAACCCGTAATGCTTATTGAAAACTTTCGTACAGCATAAGACGTAGTAACTGAAATAGAAGATGCAACCAGAGTTAAAATTTCCATCACTGTCAACGTGAAGGGATAAATTATAATGACACAACCAGACCAAAAGACTGCAAATTACCTGGAAACGGTAACATTCCTGTAAAGAAAACCTGAAGGCTTCGGAAAGCTGGACCCTTCAGAAAGACGCACAAGTTGGGCTGTTGGGATATATAGTCGGGTTTACACTGGATCCAAAACTAGAACACAGGCAAATCTTGAATGCAAAACTGTGCCGCACAAAAAATATACAAAGCAGTGACACGTCAGGTTCTGGTGACTGTTATGGGACATGCGTCAAAAACATTCAATCTCGGAAATTAGGGAATATATTGACAAACCATACATCGCGGAACCCCTGCGCTGCTTCAGGTGTCAGAAATACGGCCACTATCAAACACGCTGCGCCGGGCAGGAGAGATGCGGGGTGTTACCCCTGAGGCATCCAACCCAAAACTGTAGAGCTAAGCACAAGGCGAGCTAGATCACAACAGCCTAAATGTGTAAGTTGAGGAGTAAATATCTTTGGTGAAGAACAACCACACCGAAAGAAAAAGTTCAGACAACTTAGGTCAGGATAATCACTGACAAGCAATACATGCAGCAACACCGTCAGGCACACTCGCGCACAGCCTCAAAAGATACCCACGCTCATAGAACACAATTCATCACACAATTTAAGCAACTCCAGATCAGAAAATGCACAGACCCACTGCAGAAATACAACATTGGAACAAAATACAATTACTTTCGGAGTCAGATTTACAGTTTTACGGAGGTCCAGCGGAAAACACTGAAGATCATGGCAAAGACCATTACCAATTGCTTACAGATGACTCGGAATGCCTCGCAACAGAAGACTCGAGTAATCGCTTGTGTAATAATGGAGAAGATCGTGCAGCAGACCAGTTACACAAGAAACAGTACAAAACATGACTGACCACAAGAGGACAAACACCTGGACATACAGACAAACAATAACAGTCGGGTAGTCACGACATCAGGCCAACAAGATCTACAAACAAACGGCAGGAAACAATGGTGAATCAAGGTAAACGGAATCTTGTAATACAAGACACGATAAACAATCATTCGGTCCGATTTGCAACGACACTGCTAACGAAGTGGAGAATATGGTTGTCGAGTCACAAGAAGAGTTCTACTAGGAAAGGCAACACCAACAGAAACCGTTATCTGTTCATTGCGAAATGTGCATTAGAACAATGTCTTGGAAATAAAAAACACAAACATCATGAAGCTGCAATTGGCACAAAAGCAGAAGTAACAGTTGTGCAAGAAACTGTCTACCGAGCCAGGAAATCCTTCAAATTAGCTGGATGTTACCAATTATTATACCGCATGAACAGGGGGGACGAAGGGTTGATGAGCCTCATCAAGTAACACCATACCAAGCAAGAAAATAGACCGTTTCGTGTGGGGATGATAGAGGTATTAGCAATAACAGTGAATATGGCTAATATTGAGCTCCTCGTATATAACGCCTACAAGCCCCTAGATGTAAACTAGCAGAGGAAGTGCTTGTCAAGGAGATGCATGATATAAATATTACCTGGGATATTAATGCTTATAATCAGGAGGTAGGTGTGACTGGGACAGCCAATGCAAATGAGCCATTTAGCTAACCTTCTGCGAGAAGTACCTGAGTTTACACTTCTCAACCCTGGAGAACCTTCCCCTCCCCCCATACATTCAAGGAGGTTTTAAAGTTAATCGCAACTGCATTCGATTAACAGACGAAGTGTGACTGTGACTCTCTTAACTTGCCACATCAGGCGAAGTGTGAAGTAGACACGGTGATCTCCAGTGACCACTATGCTACTATCACAACGCTAAACATAGATCCCCTACACAACCCGCAAGATGGAATGGAATGTAATAGTGGAATGTAATAAAGGGCAACTGGAATATATACCAGGACGAGGTTGAAAAATGGCATGCTACATACTCGCCACCCAAGGATTCGGACATACGATAATAATCTCCAGGAAGCCATTACAGCTGCTGAAACAGCTATTCCAGTTATCATTCCAGGAAACACAAAACGAAAGAACTATTGGTTCTAGAGAAAAGTTAAACAAAAAAACCCAAGAGTCAACAGAAAACATGGCAGGAGAGACCGCACACCAGAAGGAAGAACTCAGCTAAGAGCAGTGATACCTGAAGCTAGACTGGTTATTAAGGAGTTAAAGGAGGCAAGATGGTTTGATTGGTGTCACTCTAAATGAACATCGTAGTCTTGGAGAGAGATGGGGATATTAAAACGATGATAGATCGACCACCTCGACAACATGCATGTATTTAACCATTGCAGGAGGCTGGGTGACATGCTGTCCAGCTTGCGGGAGAAGCGTCATACCAGCTTCCTGCAATGGTCAGAAGGCAGAAAAGAAAATCAGGAGAGGTTGACAGCCATTCGAAAGAGCATAGCTACAAATGACGAATGTGACTACTAAACTAGAACTAATCCGAGCCAAAAAAGGTGGCAATGACACTTCACCAGGTGCTGATGACATTACATACTCAATGATCTCTCACGTCGGTCCTGCTGGAGAACATGGGATAGTGTACGTTATCAACGCATCTTGGGAGGTAGGCAAACAACCGACTTCTTGGAAGAAAGTAGACATCATTCCGATTACTAAACCGAAAGACCCTGGCAATTACACCAATTTCATTGACATAATGTATAATAAAATTGCTGAACTGACGGTCTTAGAGGCTACTGTGAAAGCCTGGAGACCTGCCTAAAAAAAATTTGGTTGTACTATAGTAGGAGGTACTGGAAACTACACAGCAACATTACTAGGAGGAGTCGACTCGGGTTTGGTTATAGTGATCTTCCTTGATCTAGAAAAAGCATTCGAACTTGGAGGCCAACAAGCATTTTTACTCATGTTAATTATAAAAGGGTGTCAAGAGAAAAATACAAGCATAGATTAAAGATTCTTAGTCACAGGTATGCCAGAGTAAAGCTAAAAGGGTAAGTGTAAGACTATACTTGTATGAGAATGGAACTCCACAAGGAGTCGTCCTCAGTCCTATTCTTTTTAACATCTATATAGTAGACTTAGTTTATGACATTTACAGGAGTTAAATTACTAAGCTATGCCGATGATAAAGCAGTAGTCGCCACAGATCATTCACTTTTGCTTTATTCATAAGTGGCGCTAGATAAAGTAACATCTGAATGCAGCATTTTGAAAAAAAAAACATGCATAGAAATCTAAGGCAATGAGACGGGGCGACTGCACTCCAGACACACCAAAAGACTCAAAAGTCCGAGGTGTGGAGGGAATCAACTCCAACAGTCTTAAAGGAACTGACAAAAGAACTATGCGTACCGCTGAAACTACTTCACACAAGATCTCTTGACCAAGAGGTAGTCCCCCCAAGATTGAGAATGTGCAAATGTCACACTTATTTAAAAAAAGGCAGTGAGCTCGGTATAAAACTACCAGCCGATCAGCTTAACCTCACACATCTGCAAGCTCATGGAGTGAATCCACAGGAGGGAATCATTCACCATGTTTCGTGTACAATCTTGTACAATCGACACAACATGAATTGTTAAAAACACATTCTGCCTTACAAACTTGCTCACATTTTTGGAAATGGTAACCAGCTACTCAAAGGCCTTCCAGTGAATGTAGTATATGTGGATTTTGCTAAAGGTTTTGAGAAGGAACCACATGAGACTGGCAAGAAAATTACAGGTCCACAGAATAAATTACAAAATATTAGAATGGATAAAACAATGGTTGAAGGAAAGAAAACAAAGGGTTTTCTAAATGTGCTAAATGGGAGAAAAAACAATGGAGAAATGGGGCGAGATCTTTTTGGGACCTAGCCTTTGTCATACACAGTAATGAGAGTAAAGTGAGAAATAATAATGATACTGAAGCCTTACAAAGAGTAAGGAACTTCACAAATGGTCAGACTGGCAAGTTCTTTTTAATATCGACAAATACAAGACCATGTATGTGGCGTAGGCTATTATGTCCCACGACTATCAAATGATTAGCATTACATTACAGCAGATTGATGAAGAAAATGACCTCGTAGTCAAAATCCACCACACATTAAAAGTTGCACGACAGGTTGGTACAGCAGTCAAGAATGCTAACGAAACTTTCGGGATTATCAAGCGTACTTTTGACAATAAGGAAAACTCTGTAATGGTTCAACTGTATAAATCTCTGATGTGCCCCCATTTGGATTACTGTATGCAAACATGGAGACCTCATTTTCAGAGGGGACATAGCTGCTCTAGAGAAGGTGCTACTTTGGGCAACAGAAGTCATTCACAACCCGTCCTCTTAAAGTTACGTCGCTTTTCGCAAGTTTCCATTTTTCTGCCCAAAAATGGACATTATTTGAAATGAAATTTGCTCACGAAAGGGATGTACTGTCCCGTTTTCTGTATTGAGTTCTGCTTAATCGGTTAGGTTTGGAGAGGAAACTTTCAAATAACGATTTTCATGACTTTTGAAATCTGATATTCATGCCCTCCTAACCTCCCAGTGGGCCATTAACTTTGTTTTGGAAAACAAAAGTTCATTTTTTTTTTTCATAAAATTTCGTCCATTTTCGGCGATACGGGCAAAGGGCCAAATTAGGACGTAATTTGAAAGAGAACAGGTTGAGCCAGCCATCTCATCAGGAACGCTTGAAGGCCACAGGGCTAACACTGCAAACCTGGCATGACAGGGCTGATCTTAATGATACTTTAAAAATATTGAAAAAGTTAGAGGATGTCAAATCCGGATATTTTCTTCACACGGTCGTACTTGTCACAAGCAAGGAGCAACGGTTTCAAGCTCAACGAGCCACAATGTAGGATTGAGAACAGGAGATGCTTTTTCACCAACAGTTCACATTAACCTACAGAAACGCCTACCCGCCGAAGCCGAAACCGTTTTAAAATATACGTCGAAAAGATCATAAAGGCTAATGGTGGGAACCTTCGACAAGCCGCGGGCTTCGTGTCCTCGTCGAGTCGACTAGGGTTAGTGGCCCTTTAGATAATCGGGCACCTTGTTAATTGAAGACATTAACCTACAGAGGGTTTCTTGATGACAATGTCTGGAGTATGGATAGATTCTACAGTGACATTCGAACAAGAAATTCAATATCCGAGAAAGGCAAAATTACAACTGAATATAATTGGAGCAATCACAGGGCCCCGTCTAGGAGCAGGACAGTCATAATGTTTTACTTGTCTTACTTTCTCCTGGTCAGTGGGCATATGTATGTTATTCAAAACGAAGCAATGCGAGACATAACAGGGGCTCCCAGATGGGCGAAAATATTAAACCAATGATTTAATATTTATTAAGTTTTAGGATTAATATAATACATAATTAATATGATTGTGAACTGGGTGCCAAGTGAAGTAGTTATACTAAGGAATACCTTTGCAGATGAAGCTGCAAAACTTGCAACCAAGAGCAAAAATGTTAACATTTATATAGCCGAATCAAGCATGGATTAAGCAAATAATTAAGAGATAGAGGATTGCAGATGTAGTGACCACAACAATGCAGCTGCAACCTAAAGATCTGTGGGGTGGTACATGAATTTGACCAACTACGAACCACTTATTTTGATGAAAGGAATCAATAGGAAAACGGGTAATACACCAGGCTTCGATTACTTAAATGTAAGAACATGGTTGAGACAAAGATGACTTGAGCTGCAGAAAAAGCTCAGAGGTGGAACGATACATAAATCCATCCTACAAACGTGCTAGGTGACCAACGGAATGTTTTAGTTTGTAAGTAAGTGAGAGTTTTACGATTTTGTCACAAATTCAGCTTTATGGAATTTACAAGGGAAGGTATTAGCCTAGTATTCCCCAAATTTGGAGCCTGTGAGTTACAGGGGAGTAGGTTCCCGCCTTGAGCGGTGACACTGGCATACCCAGGATGCAACGAGATACGTGATTGGCCACATCCCCGCTCCTTCCTCTAATCTATAGGTGACCCGAGATTGTCACGGGCGAGCCGAGCTACGAGACAGCTCATAGGCTCTAACTATGTTACTGTTATCTTAGACTTGGACGAGGAAGGATGTATGATTGATTCAAAATTTTTGCAGGATTTCATTTTGTGCTGTAGTTAAGCTTCAAAGAGGAAACAATAGACCTCTGCATTACTTGAGTAGCCGATGACCTTTTGAAGAGGTATATATGATGAAAGAGGCTGTACAGGTAAGACTGATGGAGGGCCTAGTGAGGGGCTCCTCACAGCCTAATGAAGTGACCAAGGACATCAGCCACAAGTCAGAGTAAATGTAGACAGTGCAGTGTCACCCCTGCAGGTCTTTAAGGCAGTCCCGACGAAGTGAAGGAGTCAGCAAGTCGGTGACCAGTGACATTTGCGCAAGAAGTGCCAGTGTGCAAATGACCATTCCAGAGTTAAAGGTAAAAGTGTTAACTGAAACTGTAAAGTGAAGTGACAGGAAACATTACTCACTGAGGCGGGAGGGCATTGATTAATGTAATAATTTTGTCGAGCTGAGAAACTATTTGTCAGCAGACACTGTTAGTGTTAAATATTAGCCGACAAGTATTGACTGGTTATGTGCCTCTCGGCTCTAGTTTAGCTATTACTGTCAAGTTGGCAAGTACACACACGACCCTTTGCAACAGCCTACCTCTAAAAAAGGGTTTGGGAAGGTCCCCGGAAATACGACCGGTGACATCTGCGAGGAAGCCCAGTAGTGGAGGGCTCAGCTGTGAGGAAGCTCGAATGTGAAGCTAATGAATACCCACCGAGGCTACCTGAAATTGGAGTGGTTTGAAGGGTGCACCCACAACCCGTTCTCGCACTTTCTTAGTCAATATTGACTTTGTCACATATGCACATATTTAATAAGTCAATATTGACTTTAAGAAAGTGCGAGAACGGGTTGGCACCCAACACCGGAGGACAACTGGTGAGGGAGTAACGTCCTCGGAGACAGCAGCTGAAGCAGAGCAGAGACGCGGCCAGTAGTAGTTCTTCGCCTCGGGTGATAAGTCAGCTGTTAATTAATAATTTACACTTCCTAGTCGATGACGTTCGCTCAATGGTTTACAAAACTCACTTGTTCATGGCCATGACGTTAACTCCATTATAGAAACAATTTTTGTTTAAACGCCATTTATTATCCTATTATTATTATTATGGAATTTATTTTAAAACGTGCACCCACGTTTTCCAATTCTCTGAATACCCCACGAGGCATCTTCCAGGTAGCCACCCAAGAAGAAGTCTCTGTATATTAGTGACCAAACTCGTGACCGCAGTGCTGTACCCGTGTCTAAACGTGTGCAGTTTCCCGTTATCCTCAGTTGTTTTTACTGCCTTCATAAACGCCAAATTTGCTCTATGGTGGATAGATAAAGAAAAGAGCAAATCCATATTGAAATAAGATTGAAAAAACATTATGGAAAAGCTAGTGTTGGCAAGAAGTATGAACTCGTGAAACTATCACCCAAAAAATTCATCCTGTAGTTGCTGAATTTTCAGGCAGTGACCTCGACATTGCAGGAAGCGAGTGATCCGTTTTTTTGCGGTTACCTTGCAATGATTTCGGGGTTGAAAGTCTGTGGCCCGGTCCCTCGATCAGGCCCCCTCGTTGCTAGACTGGTCAACCAGGCTGTTTGACGCGACTGTTCGAAGCCTGATATTTAAATAACAGCCTGGTTGATCAGTTATTCTTTCTTGGTGCTTATCAAAATCTCTTGAACACGGCGAGGGGTCGGCTAGTTATGCCCCATATGCGTAGAGGATGCATGTCGAACAGTCTCAAGCCTCTGATGTTGATAGTTCTCAGAGTACCTATTGCACCTCTGTTTCTCAACTGTGGTATTCTGCCATGCCTTCTGGTCTCATGTGGTTTTGTTTCTGTGTGCAGGGTTGGCATCTGCTCCACTAATATTTTCATCACGTAAATTGTGACATGTTGATAGTTAAGTGGCAGAAACTTGAACAGCAGGTGAGGATGAGATACAAAATGAATGTTGATGATGTGGCTATCGATACAGCCCCACACGCAGGTGCTTCATTTACCACTAAACCCCACGTAACAGTTCTGGTGAAGCCTGGTCTAGTGACAACACTGCACCATTTGTACAGTTTTCTACTGGACCACCAGGCTTGACTGTCACAGCACCAACAACTCTTCGGGGATTTATTGATATTTATTATGTAAGATTTAGAAATATTTGGCATTTGAAACAAATTTGAATGCACGACAAAGCCTGTTCAGTGCTCCTAACCAAACAAAGAATGAGTGAGAAGACCTGAATGTAAAAGAGCTTGCCAGATATTTGCGACTGACAGAGTTGGTGGAAATTGTGAGGGTGCCAATAATGTCACAGTACTGGTAAAATGTGGCGTGTAGTAGCTTTGTTTTTGTAGAACTTCTAAGTGATATTTAACGATTGATAAGTATTTTCATACTCGGAATAATAATGCCATTCCCGAAAACAATACTCATTAAAGTTAGAACAATAATGGTATATCTAACAAGTTCAAAACACACTATATTCCTTAGAAACATCTGTCTGGATGACGGCACAAGGACATTGTGGGAACGACTATCTTCAAAAGATTTTAATCCAAATAAACCAGTTGCGTATAGAGCAAGGCTGTACATACTACATGAATCATAGGCTGGTTACATCTTTGATTTTGATGTATATGCAGGAATTAGGAAGACGACAATTCATAGGGCATGCGTTTGATGGCACCACAGAGGAGCAAAGGTTACCATTTTATATATGGATAGCTGCTATAACTCCCTTCAACTTAACGAACAGCATCTTAAACAAGGTATACACCTGAGATACTCGCGGATTACAGCGTGGTGCACAGAAAGATCTTCAGCTAGAAGCAAAGAGGAAACATGGTATTAATGAATGAAGCCATAGGAGCCGTGATGAGGGTTTGAACCTATTCGGTGGGTGTTCCCCCACACGCCCTAGTCAACTAGGCCACGACATGGCACAAGGATTGCAACCTGGAGTTCTACTGAACATAAAAGGTTTTCCTGAGGCTTCTACTAAAGCTGGACCAGGAGTTCCACATAATCCCCCCCATGCACTCTGGTTCTGTCATCCAGGAATGTTCTACCTCTGACTCTCCTTCTTTAATACACAGTAATCACACTAACGTGACTGCATCAGTGAGAAAATCCGTTGAAGACGTGATGAGTATTCGAACCAGGGCGTGTGCGTGGGAACACCCACCGCATTGGCTCAAACCCTCATCACGGCTCCTACGAATTTTCTCATTGATGCAGTCACGTTAGTGTGATTACTGTGTGTAGAGTAATATGTTGAAGGGTCCTTTCCACTGGTACGTTAATGAAGACTTTCTAGGTCAAGGAAAGCAAAGATCTTGTTTTTTTTGTTATTTTAATTAAGAACGACGAATTCGTTGCTAGATTTAAAAGGGACTGTGGTTGGGATGGAATGAGATATTATTTGGTTCAATCTCTGCGAGTATACAAGTTAGCGTGAGGATCTACAAAATTACAGGCCTAAGAGGTTAGCCATGTTTGTGGGTCTTCACATTACCATTGCCAAAAAAGTAACGATTAAAAATAAACTGTTACGTTGTAATTTTAAGCCTTCAATCACTGCACTCGCTGCATCTGAGTTCACAAGATTTTAAAGATTCTCTGTTTAAGCTGTCCTCAGAGCAAGTCCATGCCATCCAGTGGTCGACCCCAAAGATGTATTCATCAATTTTAACATGTTGTTCATTCAAAAAAGGCATTTTCTTTAATATAAATAAATTTCCTTATGCATTAGCAAACTGTGCATATTTAGGCATTGGTTAGTTTAGGTGTTTAGGTTCTGTTGGCGATTATTTGTATTTGTACTACGTGGGTGAAGTATTTGTTTACCCAAAACACTTTGCGTAATAGTGGCTTCATAGGTTGTGTAACTCCTGTTGCTACAATTTGTACATTACTACCACTTTGTTCTTTGAACACATTCTTTTGAATAAAATTGGTTGTATTGCATCTGCCGCTTTGTAGTTCGAACAAGAATCATCAGTGAAGCACTTGTTCAAGAAGTGTTCAAATCCCACCAGGTGAATCATGTAATTACTGTTTTTCATTCATTAACGGAATTTGGCTGGTGCATGGAATAGACTTTGGCTTTTCTTAACGAGGACTGGCTTCTCTGTTGGGTCTCTTGTAATAACATTAATTTCCGATGTCTGTAGGACAGCTCTAACTTTATCAAAACACACTGCAGTTTATATATTTTTTAATTTAATTACACATTTTAATTTAATTATTATGCATCCCATTCCCGTCCCATGGGCGATGGAGGCACATAACTGGTCCAGGAACTGAACCCTTTAGCTTGTTAAGCTAAGCAAGTGACGCTCTTGTGAAGCTAGTTACACAATTGTTAATATTACATACACGTTCATATTGTTACGTGACAAGGTACTGCGGTAATAAGTTGGATGCTAGGGGAGACGCAGAGAATTGGTTTTGGCAGCGATGGGGTAGTGTCGTCCCGATTACACCCCCCTCCCCCCCCCCGGGCCGCGGAGTGGAAAAGTTTTGGATATGTTGGGTTGGGGCACAAGTTGATTTCCTGGGCCTTAAGAGTCTCAGGGAAGGGGGGATCATGTGACTAGAAGGGGGGGGGGGTAGCCCACGCCCCTCCTATCTCTACCATCCTTACACTGAGCTCCATTTTTCTGTAATGATCTGTAAAAGCCCCGGAGAATATAATCTCGTCTCTTGCTGTCATATGGTGAGGGGGGGGGGGTCCACATGTGGTCACCAAATTGTGCCGGGAGAGCCTGGGAGCACTTCCCAGCCCCCTCTGCCCGCTTGTCATAGAGAACGAAAAGATTGACATTATATATATATATATATATATATATATATATATAATATATATAATATAGTATATATAATATAATATATAATATATATCTATATTATACTAGTTCTTTTTTGGGGAAGAAAGGCAGTTTCAAATGGCTAGTTCGTCTTAAAAATATGCTGGGCGTACTGTTCACTTTTAATACCTGGGCGCACGGCCGGCTTTTAAAATCACATTTATTATTTCTGAAGTGTAATATTGCAAGTGTTTTTTCCAAACATATAGAATAAACATTACATTCACCTGGACTGTATGGGTCTCAAACCGCGGACCTCAGTCGTGTGAGGTCGTAGCACTATCAACTAGGCTATGAGCTGTCTTAAAAAGGAAAGTTTTCCTAAAAAGATGAATAGGATGTTTACTGCCACAGAAGTGTGGATGGCAATCTATGACATGGACGTGAGTCAGTAATTCCTCTGGGCTTCGGTAGTAGTCAGGAAAAATTAAAAATTTAAATATGCAGCAGGATGCTACTTCTGAAAACTTTCCTTTTTAAGACTGCTCATGGTCTAGTTGATAGTACCAAGTCCTCAGCAGCATGAGGTCCACGGTTCGAGACCCATAAAGTTCGGATAAATGGAATGTTTTTTTCCTTAGAAGTATGGCTGGCAATTTACATAGAACTTAGTTTTTGTTGGAAAATCCGACACCAATTAATAATATCAAAGCAATTGTAGATAATATTGCTGCGTTGTATACATAAGTTACTTATAGAAAATGTAACTTGTAGTGGAATTTTCCGTCTATAGAAAACGGGATATCATTGCCACATACTATTATAAATTCACCACCTATTATGGTGGGAATTATTCTTAAATACATTAGTCTTTGGACTTTAGCATCATAAAAACATCTCATATATAGTTAATTTAATTATCAATATTAAAATAGAGTAAATGTGACCCTTCTATCACTTTCAGATATCTAGACAATGTAGGCCAGTGGCGTCAGTGGTGAGTGAGTGGTCAGCCATTGTTGTTTAGACCAGAGGCGCACGGGAGTAAACGGCTCCTGTTAATTTCTCTTGGACGAAGTGTTATGGAAACCAAAGGTCTTCCATCATCAACACGCTGTCAACATAATCAAGGAAAGTGTTCTACCGAAACCCATTTATCTAATCATTTTTGGCCATTAATGTCAGTAGATAAGGTGGACCGGTTAGAATGCGAACAGCATCTTAATAAAAGGTAATTAAGCATTGGTCCTTATCTGATTCATTGTACAGTGTTTTCTCTGATATAGCTGTCATATATTAGGATTCTGGCTTTATAGCTAGTGCCTTTGACAGGTCAAGAAGAGGAAGCAGGCTTTGTGAATCAGTTACTGGGTGATGGAAGCTGCCTCACATGAGGAAATTTGGTGTCTACATCCTAGTTTTATCTGGTGAACTAAGCCTGCTGTATAATAAGATAAGGAAGCTCCTCGATGTACACTTATATATGTAGTTTAATACTGTAGTTTGATTGGCTGCATATATATAAATTCAATATAAACCCCCCCTAATGTGTAGTGGATCGATTTGTGAGATTATTGCAGAAATACAGTCCACTTAACATCATACAAATTGCTATCGAAATATATAAACGTATATATATATTCCATATAAATTCATAAATTAAATAAATATAAATCTCGCAGGTCGGTTCCCACAGTTTTTTAATTACTTCAGAGAAAAGAACCATATTTATTATTCACTACCAGAAAGAACATTATTTATTATTGACTACCAGAAAGAACATTATTTATTATTCACTACCAGAAAGAACATTATTTATTATTCACTACCAGAAAGAACATTATTTATTATTCACTACCAGAACATTATTCATTATGGTTATGCATTAAACTTTATCTGTATTTCCCACAGGCTAAATTAAATATTTTAATTTTATTTTTTTTATTTAACGTTATAAAACTGCAATAATAAATAAGGCTATGGAACTATTTTTTGAGAACCTAAAGATAATGTTTCATGTATAGTGGGGGGGGGGGGTCCAAGCCCGGTGTTGCAGTAGGTCCCACACTCACAATAAAGCCACTGGCTGCAGTCGAACATGTCAGACCTCTTGTTTCTGATTTCATTGTCGACCCGAATCTCTCTACCGGCTCAAACTGAGTCGTAAACATATCTACCGCAGCGCCAGCCAACTCCGCTATATCCTCAGTCGTTGTTATTAATGAGTCATCGCAGAGTTAAACGTCTACGATGACAGCAGGTCATTTGTGCATAGTCAAGATATAGCTTCCCCAACTACGTCGTCTTCACCGTAGCCTGTCTACTGCTCGCTGTCGGCAATTTTGCAGGGACTGGCTTCACATCCTCGTCATTGCTCTCACTAATATGGCAAACTGCCCCTCCCCCCCCCCACTGGACATGAGCTGGAGGCAGGTGGGGACGTCAGATTGATGGCACATATCCCGAGGTCAATGGTTAGGGGAAAGCCTCACATTTTTTTTTATTGATACTTTTGGTTCTCCTACCATATGTGGTCATTCACTTGCATCGACCTTGCGTGGGCAGCCAAGCCAGCCGAGCCTTGGCCGCTGACTGTTCCCAGGCACTGGTTGCTGGGATTCTGGGAGTTCGTCTACTCGTTAAGCCCGGCCCGAGGCCAGGCTTGACTTGAGAGTTTGGTCCACTAGGCTGTTGCTTGCAGCGGCCCGCAGGCCCCCACAGCCCGGTTGGTCCGGTACTCCCTGGAGAAAAAGATCTAGTTTTCTTTTGAAAATGTCCACGGTTGTCCCGGCAATATTTCTTACGCTCGCTGGGAGGATGTTGAACAACCGTCGACCTCTGATGTTTATAATGTTCCCTGATTGTGCCAATGGCACACCTGTTCTTCACTGGGTCTATTCTGCATTTTCTTCCATATCGATCACTCCAGTATGTTGTTACTTTACTGTGTAGATTTGGTTTCTGGCCCTCCAGTATCTTCCACGTGTATATTATATGATCTCTCGTCTTCTTTCTAGTGAGTACATTTGGAGAGCTTTGAGATGATCCCAAAAATTTAGGTGCTTTATTGCGTCTATGTATGCTGAATGTTTTCTGTATTCCCTCTATTTCAGCACTGTCTCATGCTCTGAAGGGGGGAGTGAGTACTGAGCAGTACCCAAGACGGAACTGTACAAGAGATTTGTATAGTACAACCATTGTTATGGGATCCCTGGATTTGAAAGTTCTCGTAATAGATCCGATCATTTTTTCTGCCTGACGTAATATTTGCTTGGTTATGCTCCCTGAACGTTAGGTCGTCAGACATCATTATCCCCAAATTCTTAACATGCTGCTTTTCTACTATGGGCACATTTGATTGTGTTTTGTACCCTGTATTATATTTAATTAAGGTCCTAATTTTTACCGTAACCGAGTACCTGGAATTTATCACTGTTAAGTATCATGTTATTTTCCGTTGCCCAGTCGTAAACTTTATTAATATCTGCTTGAAGTTTTCACTGTCTTTAGCCGAGGTAATTTTCATACCGATTGTTGTCATCTGCAAAGGACGATACGAAGCTGTGACTTGTATTTTTGTCTATCTGATGAGAATAAGGAAAAGCAGTGATGCAAGGACTGTACCCTGAGGTACAGAGCATCTAACTGCACTTGCACTCGATTTTATATAATGTTTACCCGTTGTGCCCTGTTTGACAGAAAACTGAGTATCCAGCGTCCTACTTTTCCAGTTATTCCCATTGACCTCATTTTGTGTTATCACTCCATGGCCACATTTATCTATTGCCTTTGCAAAGTCCGTGTATACCACATCATTTTTTTTTCTTATAATGCTTCAGTGATTTTCTCGTAGTGGTAATGTAGCTGTGAGAGGCACGATCTTCACGCTCGAAATCCATATTGGCCTGGGTTTTGAAGGTCATTGATCTCCATAAAATTGGTGACCTGACTCTCAAATACTTTTATGTGAGACGTTAGTGAAACTGGTCTCTAATTCCTTGTCAATGCTTTGGTCCCTCCCATGTGTAGAGGGGCTATGTTTGCTACTATAATTGCATCTGGTATCTCTCCCGTGTCCAAACTCATCCTCCACATAATATTGAGTGCCTGTGCTACCAGCACCTTGCATTTCTTTATAAATATTGAATTCCATGAATCAGGACCTGGAGCCGAGTGCATGGAATTGTTTTAAATTCCTCGTTCAAAATCTAGTACGTTTGTGTTGATATCAGTTATATTTACAGGGGTTTGGATATCATGCATAAAGAAATTGTCTGGGTCTTCCATGTTTATTGGAGTGCTAAAAATGTAAACATGTCCTCACTTTTTTTTTAGTATTTCACTAATTTTTGTCATCCTCCGTGTATGAACCTTCACTCGTACGAATAGGTCCAATACTGGCAGTGGTGTTTGCTTTAGATTTCGCATATGTGAAGAAGTATTTTGGATTTTTATTTCCTGAATTGCTTTCTGTTCTAACTGACTTTCTTCAGTCGAAGTTTCAAATTCTGCTCGATTTCATAAATCTCCGTTTCAATTATTCCTTCTTTGTTGGGAAAGTCATGTCTGCTTAAGCATTTCTATTTTTTTTTATAGTGTCGTCTGCGGTCTCTTTCTACGTTGGACCTCTTCTGGCTTTCCTCAACGGGACATGTTTCAGACAGACTTGATATGCTCCTGAAGTCAGTTTTTCAATGCCTTCTGTAGGACTTGTATTGCTTACAAACATTCCATGGGAAACTGTTTTAAGTTCCTTGTTTATTTTCTCCGTCTATCTTTTTATTATTAAAATTGAATTTACTGAATAACCCCTCTCGCTTAATCATTGTTCTAGGTCTCTTCAGAGTATTGATGGTAGTTGGCATTTCAATGAGGTTGTGATCTGAGTATGTGGTATCTGATATTGTAATGTTCTTGATAATGTCTTCATTGTTTGTAAAAACCAGATCTAAAATGTTTTAATTTCTCGTTGGCTCTGATATCTGCTGGTTGAGTGAAAACGTCACATAATCTAAGCAGTTCTTTAATCTGAGGTTGGTTACGTCCCAATTGATTTCCTGGTATAATATTATTGTTTGCTATTCTCCATCTGAGACTAGGCAAGTTGAAGTCACCTAAGAAGGTAATATCAGGTATCGTGTTCTCCACATTATCAAGGCTATTCTCTGTTTTGTTTATTTGTTCTGTGACTTCCTCGGCCGTTGCATCTGGTGGTTTGTATATTAGAAAATAACTAAGTTTATTTCTCTCTTTTTTACTCTCGGTACCTCTACCACCGTCTTTTTTACGTTAAGGAGCTCCGAGCATACAAAGTCTTCCCTAATATACAGACCCACTTCTCCATGTGACCTAATTACCCTATCACACTTGTAAAGATTGTATCCTGGTATCCAGACCTCGCTGTCCAAGAATTCCCCTGTATGGGTTTCGGTGAAAGCTCCAAATACTGCATTTGACTCCGTGAGGAGGCCATTTATGAATTGAACTTTGTTGTTTGTCCTTGATTTTAGTTCTTGTATGTTGGCAAAGATGAATTAGGTTACTCTACTAATGATAGTTTGATTGGGAGACCGTTTTGGCAAGCCCATTATTCGTGGACATACTAAGTTTGTTCTGACCAGTGCTGATTGTTGTTGGGCCGTTGCCTGTCGTAGTTGTTCCTTTTTGGTCTGTAATTGTGTCTGTAATTCTGATATGCAAGTGGTTCTGGCATCCAGTTCCATACATTCTTTATGCACCTTCTTTTGAAATCTTTTTCGGTTGGGTATAAACAAATTATAGTTTCCTCCAAATTCATTATCTTGATTGCCACTCTATGTAGCGTTCCGTGCCTTTCACGTGAAAGTATGTCCAGCTGAGGAGTACAGAAAATGCTATAACAAGTGAGGTTTGGCACCTGTCTGGATTGAAAAACCTACATGTTGATCCAAATCGACACTGTCCTTTCCTGAGCATATTTAAAAAAAAAAAAAAAATTGGGATGGTGGTAACTGCATTATAATCCTTTATTATTACCAGCATATCTGTCTGCATGTGCGCTTTGCATAAAATTTGCGCATGTCTGTTCTTCCGGTCTGACTCGCTTTATCGGGGACAGTTGAAGTGTCTGTACCTATCGAGCTGTCAGTGCTGTCTGTTAAACTTTCTAGTCTACTGTCGTCTTCATCCGGGCATATTGAATCAGTTTGCAACTTCCTTTGTTTGTTTCCTCCCTGACTATGGTCTCCGCCCCTGGTCTATTAGAATTAGTTATATTATGTCTAAGATGACTTATCTAATGTTAATTAGAAACAATTGTCAATTATCTTTTCCCACACTTTCTGGATAGCGGGTAGGCTTTCAATGAACGATGTTTTCCGGTCATGAGTCATGTTATCTAGAAGGTATTTTTAGGATATTCCAAGATGGCAGGTCATTTTTATATACCCAGAGCAAATGGCCAGCTCTCAGTCCCGTGATGTTACTCCTGTTCAAGCCGAATGAAATCTATTCTTACATATATAACATTCAATTCCCGCTGCCTTCGACTTTAAGCCGTTATTACAGCAACCTGTCCTCTTGAAAAGAACGTCGCTTTTGGCCGTTTGCTCGTATGGCGGAATATAGACGTAATTTGAAAATGAAAAAAAATGAAAATATATTTGGGATTTTTTTTTTTCAACAACAGTAAGTTAAGGGTTCTCTGATAGGTTAGGTGGGCCTGACATTCTCAGTTTCAAAACGGTATGAAAAACGTTAATGGAAAGTTAACTTTTCTAAGCTTGCAGAGTAAGCCGGACGACTCAAACAGAAAATGGAACAGTACGTCACTTTTATGAATCGATTTCATTTCAAATTGCATCCAAATTTGGCCATAGCGCGCATACGAGCCAAAAGTGACGTTATTTTTAAGAGGACGGGTTGTACAGTGGCTGCAAATTTGTTTTACTCCCATTTTGTCTTGCTTTGCTGTATATATATGTATTTACAATATTATATATGTTCTACTGTGTGGGCAGGTACTTACCTCACGGATGAGGGTCCCAAGGGAAGTATAGTTGACACGTTGTTGTTCTAGGTCGCGGGCTGGATGCCGTCAGTTGCCAGTTACTTGAGTTATAACATTGATATATTATTTTGCCTGTATTACCATAAGGGATTTTCGGCTTTATTTCCGACTTGCAATGATATTCACTTTCTTACTAATTCCTAGATCGACATTACCCTATTACACTTTTTGTAAACAAATTACTAGTAAGCACGCGCACACGGTGAGCACACGGGACGTGGGTCTATGGGATGGCCCACATTTACATACAAGTCTTATTTTGTGTATAATTTGCTCATTTGATATTAAGGTATGTTACCTTAATTTTTACAATTGACACTGTTACATAGTTTAGCACTGGACAACTATGACTTTGATATTTCAATAAGGAGGGATGCAATTTTTGTTGGTTTTTAAATTTCTAGGCAACATTTGTGTTACGGTTACTATGGGTCATAACCGGGTTCTTTGCTGGAGGAACCAAAGTCCTAGTATCCGACCCCAAGTCGGTAGTGGCTTTCAAGGAGTAGGCTTAGTAATGCAAGTAAAAAAAACAAAGGGGAAGTTGAAAGTAATACGACACTTCATCCTTTAACAAAATATTCACATCACTCTCCCATCAACTTAAATAGAATCATAAACGAAGTATTACTACACTGATATATACACATGTATCGCTCTCATAGGACACTAAGCGCTCCTCGATGCTCATGCAATGCAATGCAGCCTTGTCAACTTCCGTGTTTCCTCAACATACAGTACCGTCCTCAACCAGTACTGGGAAACACCAACGAGTCTACCCTATCCATGGGCCAGCCTATCTACAGTCTCACTAGGTGCTCCTTGTGAACGCCCACAATCACACTCCAGTCTGGTTCTGGCAGAAAACATCAGCCTCGCTCTACTGGGCCTCTACACGAACAAATACAAGGGTAGCGAAACCCTGGCAGGAGGTTCTTGCAACTAGCTAGTTACTCTCCTCCGTAGCACCTCACCATCGGTCGTCTCTTCCTCTAGCCAGTCCCGGGATACACCAAATTCTGTCACTGCCACTTCACAGGCAGACAGCAGATACTACTCAGTTCCTCTTCGACGGCGGTTCACTGATCACGTAAAGTAGAATGGAGTAGAGGCTGATAATAGGCGGCCCTTGGTAGACTGATAGTCATCGTACCACTGCAGCCCTACGTCGCCTCTGTGGATACAGACACGTCATCAGTAAACTGGCCGGTACTTGTGAACTAAGAACCACTTACGGACTCTGATATTGACAAACAACTTCTATCACAATAGATGACGCTGATTTCCAGGCGCCACCTCACCAGAGGTCAGCTACAGCGACTCTCCGGGCTGACCAGGGCAGGAATCTAGCGTCTCTTGCAGGTATTATACTGCCACCACCAGATGGCGTCGTCCATTTAGTGGGGGTTCAGGGAGTAGACTCACAGATGGCGTTGACGTTGCTACTGCATACTCCGACGATGGAGTCGGGTTTGTAACATCCCTCAATATGCATGGATGGGATGCAATTTTTTTGTTGCTCGTTTTTAAATTTCTAGGCAACATTTGCCTCCAGGCTCTGGCACCACGAGAGCAGGCAGGCAGGCGGTGGACCTGTTGACTACACTCAATTTACTTATTTCCTTAAAAAACAAGTCGGATAGCAATCACTATCGTATATTGTTTAATATGTTGAGATGCACTTTGAGATATCTGACTGTTTAGTTCCTGTATCACTGAAATATCTCTAGATATATATTGTATTTCGGCAAGGTCGTGCTCACGTGTCTTTCACTCTCACACCCCAACTTCGACTCGACTCGACAATGGTTGACCTTGACGGGTGGTTCTACCGGCGGGCGACTAACGCCCGTGCTGCCGCCCCTCGCGGGTTCCAGAGGGTAGCTCATGTCTGTCCCTACAGGGCTGTGACCGTACTTATTGCTCCTGCACTCCTGGAAGAGCTTACTGACATGTTTATGGCTGCCGGGGGAGTTGAGGGAGGAGAGCGTGGAGGCAGAGGACTCTGTGACCCGCAGACGAGCCGCTCCCGCAGACGAGCCGCTCCCGCAGACGAGCCGCTCCCGCAGACGAGCCGCTCCCGCAGACGAGCCGCTCCCGCAGACGAGCCGCTCCCGCAGACGAGGAATCCAAAAATGATCTAGAATGATAATTTTCGTCTTGGTTGCTGCCTTAGGAAAAAAGTGACCCAATGCCCTCATATCCACTGATGGCACATCTAGTATGTTATAAATACCACGGGCCTGTCATAGATAATTTTTGAAAATTTTCTTGTATCAGTTAGATAGCATCCCATATATAAGGCTTCTGAACCCAAGACCCCATTCAATGCTTCAGTGATTTCCAGACAATTCATAGTATGATGCTCTTGTATCACAGACAATTCTGCGTTCTACATTAATTTTCAGGATGCCAGAGGGAAGACTCCATAAAGCAAAATGACTCGATTTCCTGCTACAGGTATTTTAAATTAGACTAATTCTCAGATTACCAGAAGCTTCCAGGGGCATTGCATCTTTTATAGATTCGGGTTGTAAATTAAAGGCTAGTATAAAGCCCCCATTAACAAATGCATCTTAGGTTAGTGTGCTAATTTGTAGCGTTGTGTAATATAATTTTATACAGTTGTGTGGAAAGTTACAAGTGATATTAAATAAATTACTGCTATTCAGTTATAAATACACTAGTAAGCTGGCGAAAGTTTTTGTAATTGTTTTCCAGCTACCACGTCTATGTGACCTTGCTTCACCTCTTACTAATTGTCTAAATTAGTCTGAAAAAGAATGTCTCCCAGGGACTGATCCATTGTAATTGCTCGCTGGCCTTTGCAGAGTATAAAAGTCTCTAATAGTTTTATCGAATGTGTGTGTTATCGGGGAGTTATTTTGTATTAATGTCTTACTTGTGGCCATTAAACCAGCGGGAAATGGAGTTATGCGATCTACCTATAACCTTGCCATCTCAATAATATTTAAAGTTTGCATTATCCTTTTCACTCTGTATAATCCATTTATCAGGGTTCATTTCAATGCAAATGCACACTTTCACATTATCTAGAACATATTCGCTAATTGTTGTAACATCCGACAATAATTTAAAGCCCGTGTGTTCCTCCATCGTTTTCATATCAGACATTCGTTGCCTTTATTCTGGGGTCATCCCCGTAAAATAACCTCCAGAAAATTTGCTAGGGCCTTTAAAGCAATGCTCCAAATTTCGTATATGTCTCAGCATTGCATCTGTAAATAGTTGTCAGCAGCCATATATAACTCGTGTGTGAATAGTGTTAGTTTCGATTACGGTCTCGTTGAAATATACCACTATAGATTTAAATAATATCTGTGACAGCTCTGTGAGGGGAGCCGGTGGCTGAGCGGGCAGAACACTGGATACATGATCCTGTTGTCCCGGGATCGATCCCGGGCGCCGGCGTGAAACAATGGGCAGTGTCTTTTACCCTGATGCCTGTTACCTAGCAGTAAATAGGTACCTGGGAGCTAGTCAGCTGTCATGGGCTGCTTCCTGGGGGTGGAGGCCTGGTCGAGGACCGGGCCGCGGGGACACTAAGCCCCGAAAATATCTCAAGATAACCTGACCATTAATTATTGATACTTTTTAGGCGTCCCAATTACTGTATCCTAATCATCTGCTGTTGAAGCCAGTGATAGTTCTAAAGCAAATGATGACATGTAGAGTGTGTGTCCATTCACTCCTTAAAATGCTAAATTCAAGGTACATATCTCTAAATTTATTAACCCCAGAATTTACTGGTAAAACGTCAATTGTTTGACACGAGGCGATAGTTGACTCAACCATTCTAGATGAAAATGGTTTAGGAAAAGCATTGTTATTGCTGCAGTATAATTTTTTTGGTCCTAATCTCGTTTTTCTTAACAACCCGCCTACCCGTAAATTGCTTCCCAACACTTTATAACATTTCTAAGCTTCGATGTCTAAGCGACTGATTCAATGTGCATACACTGCTGTTAGTCTTGTATGACTTCCTCCCCCATACTTAATGCCCTCGGGAGCTAAGGTTCTCAACAAGGCTCTGCTCTTCTCGCCAGTCATGCTATAAAAATGAAAATGCAGCCCCCACGTACATCTCGCCTAGTGCTGTTGAAAGTTCGGATATTCCCCAAACAAGCCCCTTTTAAAGAAACAGGCGGTGTCAGGAGTAATAACAACTCTTTGACCGATGGTGGGATAATATCTACAACCTTTTTGCTGCTAAATATGTGGTAATAAAGATTATAAGCTTTGACGCTCAATTATATAAACCCCGAGGCCGGCTATGTATGCAAAACTGCTGTAGTGTAGCCTTGCGTATCAAAATAAACACGGTTGCCATCTTGATCTGTCATTGTAATGCTCACACTGTCGACAATGGACGTGTTTAGAGGTTTATATAACTTCTCATTGCCATCTTTGCCCCCCATTTAAAGAGATAACTTCCAGTATATTAGCCAACTGATTACTGTAACTTGTGGGCATAATTTTGTTGCAATAAATGCATATATTATCCATCATTCCATATGGCTGCTGCGGGTCTGAACATGCATATGTCGCCCTGGCAACATCATATTTTAAACTCCTAAGTTAGTCAAAATCTTCGCTGAACTCGGTGCCGATTACTTTCCCAATAGCATGCCCGAACGATAGCGAAATTCGACATATAATATTGTATTCCTCTTCTGTCGGTCTTTGAAACTGTTAACATGGCTTCACTGTATGCGGCGTTAAATTTATTGCGATCAGAACTCGAATAGTATTTTATGTACACCGTATTTAGGATAAATCTTTATAATCGTTGTCCATAAAGCTCAGTTCATTACTTGTAAATATATTGGGCATTTTACAATTTAATAAAATAATTAATTTCCTTTTTCTCCCTGCCAAAAAGTTGTTTTTCTGTAAAAACTTAGAATAAGAATATTTTAAGCCAGTCATTTCGACATTGGTGTGTATCAAATCGACCCTTATATTACTCTCAAGATCGTCTTTCATTATCACCCAATGAGACGTGTGCAGTAATAATTTCTGCATACATTTCAAAAGAGCACTTTGGATTCAAGTTTGTTTATACTGGCGATGCGAAAAAGCGTTGGGTGTGTTGTCAGGATACAGGTCCATATTGGCGACGTTTATGATTCATATTACATCGGAATCAATACTGGCAACAGTCTCCGGTCACGGACCGATGACGAATAAATGCCTAGTGACTAAAAGTGGTTTTTAATACTGCAACCACGAAGGCATGGCTCAGCCCCCACGACCGCCGACCTTACTCAACTTAGGGGTGACGACCTTACCCTTTGCTTTCAGGGTGATGATTCGCCTCTCCTTCAACTCCGACTTCAACTTGCGACTGATGCCGTGTCGTCTTGGGCCACTGATCATGGCTTCAGGTTCTCTACATCAAAGAATTGTGCTATGACTTTTACTCGGAAGCGTGTCGTTCTTCGTCCTTTTTGTCGCTTTATGGTCACCCCATTGTGTACAAGGATTCCTCTAAGCTTTTGGGGTTGATTCTTGACACTCGTTTGTCTTGGTCTCCTCATATCTCTTACCTCCGTGTTGAATGCTCTAAGGCCCTTACCCTCCTTCGGGTATTGTCCCATACTTCTTGGGGGGCAGATAGGCGCACTCTACTCGCTCTACATTCCTCTCTCGTCCTGTCTAAGCTTGATTATGGTTACCCTGCTTACTCGTCTGCTTCTCCTTCTACTCTTTGCCGTCTTTATGCTTTGCACCATACTGGGTTGTGCCTCAGTTCTGGTGCCTTTCGTTCGACTCCCGTCTTCAGCTTGAATGTTGACACTGGCTTCCTGTCAATGCAGGACCGCCGTGATCGCTACTGTCTCCGTTATCTTGCAAGGTCCTTGCAACATCCATCCTCTCGCCTCTGTCGTGCTTTAACTTTTGCCCCTTCTGCGGTTCCTGTTTCTCTTCACCACCTCACTCTTTGTCCGGTTATCTCGCTTACAGGATTAATTCTGATTGCATTTCTAATATTTCTCCTCGTGTTGTTCCTTCTTTGCCTTCGTGGAGTCCCCCCTTCCGCAGTTTTGTATATCCTTAACCCGCATCACTAAAGCTTTTACCCTCCCCCCTACGGTTCTAAAACGCCTTTTCCTTGAGCACTTTTCTTCTCACTCCACTCCATTTCTATCTTCACCGATGGGTCTAAGTCAGCGGACGGTGTAGGCTACTTTGTTTTTCCTGATTGCACTTATGTGTCTCTTACCTCCGGAGACTAGCATCTTCACAGCGGAACTTTATGCTATTCTCTATGCTCTTCGTCTCCTGCTCTCTCGTTGTCAATCTTCCTTTGTAGTTGTTGTTGACTCTCGTAGTGCCCTCATGGCTCTCCGGTCCTTTAATCCGGTTCATCCAGTGGTTGTCGAGATCCAGCATTGGCTGTTTCTTGTTCACAGTAAATTTAAGTTGGTTGAGTTTTGTTGGGTTCCCAGCCATATTCGTGTCAATTTAAATGAGCATGCGGATGTTGCTGCCAGGGAAGGTGTCTGCTTCTGTCCCATCTCTCGTAAAGGTATTCCTTACTCTGACTTTTACCCGGGTATCCATTCCTCCATCCTTACCTGTTGGCAGGCTTATTGGTCGTCTGTTACTGGTAACAAACTGCGCACTCTTAGCACTTTCGCGCATTTGATGATTTCTAGGGTCGTCACAAAATTTTCTTACGTTTCCGCATAACAGACTACGCGTGTAGTCTGACGAAAAAATATTTGTATAAATTCCATTTATTATCCGATCAACTTGGGAATAGTTTACAAATGATTGCCATGAAATTTACGTTGTTTCTAATAGCCGAACAGCTTATTAAAGAGTGGCGTGACAGTGAATCATCGTGGTAAAACAATTGTATTATTGACACGACGAGTATAATCGACGTAGTTTATATATATGTTGCCAGTCGAACGCATCCTTACGTGACCTTTAATACTTATGTTCTTATAGAACATTCTATTGCAAACACATTGGAACAAAAATGAAATACATACATCGAAAAATGTGAGGACAGTGAATTGAATATACACTTTTCAAAGAGAGTTTCGCCGATATGCCGCCGCGGGTAACACTTCGGCCACTTCCCACACTGTTTTGGGTGGGCTACGACATTGAATCTATATTTATATGCATATGTCCGTTTAGAGAATTTTATTGCAATTCCAATGATACCACAATTAGCGATGTAGGACAACTGTAGGCTTCGCAACCATTAAGAGTGGAAACATTTTGTTGCTGTTTGGCACTCTCAGCGAGTGATCTGAATAGTTTTTTATTTGGTGTTGATAGTCCTTATGCTTTGGCGGCATTTTATAGGTATGTTCTTATAGACAATTTTATTGCGAACACAGTGATTACAATTTTAAATACGTGCGCCTTTAATTATTGTCAGGACAGTCAAAAGAGTGTACACTTTTTCGGTCTTACCGCATAGGCGCGCGAAACGCCGAAAGCACATATGGTAAGTTTTTTTCAGAACAGTGTGGCGAAAGTGTTAGGAGTTGAGTCCTCGTGGCCGTCCTCCTACCACCGTAACCAGCGATGGGAAATGGCTCTGGCAAGGTTGCGTATTGGCCATACTCGCTTAACGCCTGGTCACTTGATGGAGCGCTGCCCTGCTCCATATTGTCCTAATTGCATTGTCCCTCTTATGGTCATGCATATCCTTGTTGAATGTCCTGACTTTCGGGACGAGCGTGTCTTGTTTTCCGACTGTCCCCCGCGGTCTCTTGTCCCTCGATAGTATTCTTGGTGACTCGGATACTTTTGATATCGTTCGCCTTATGCGTTTTTGTTCTCGTATTGGCATCCTTGGTGATATTTAGCGCCCTCTGATTATTTTGCGTATTTGATGGTGCTACATAGCCTTCCCGGTTTGGTGCCTTCTTTTGATAATTACTTACTTGCTCCTAACACTAAAAGGGGGGGGGGGGTGCCACTGATTCACCCTGGGAAGCCCTTCAGTCAACCACGGGGAAACTGCTGTTAACAGTTCCGGCCTAGATCCGTGGAGAAGTGAAGGAAGACTCAGGCTTACCTTATAACAATAACTTCCCTGAGTCTTGCCTGCCAGACAAAAAGGTTGCAGGAACTCCTTTCTTGTCTGCCTCTCTATCTTCTTAAAAAGGTCGCCAGCTGGGTTAGTATATCTGCAGCCCAGCGATGCAGTTCAGTGGGTGTATTCTATACTATTTGTTGATCGAGGGAGTAGTGTTGCTACTCCCTCGATCTGTCACTGGACTGTTAGCCCAGGGTACTCTCCCATAAAAGTGTGGGTGGCTTTACCTATCTCCAGCCACTACGTTGCTTGTTGCCACCATTCAGGCTCTGATACTGGTCGGATGGCTTAGGGTACACTTATACCTCTGTGCCGCTTTAACACTCTCCAGGCGATAAGAACTTCTATAGAAAACGTGACGTTCCCTAGGTGGTACTATGATAACCCTCGTGTATGCTCATAGAGAAATATAATAATAATGGAGGCACACTTAAACACAGTGATAAAATGTGTGAATTTACTGACACAAATTACATGATCACACCTACACTTATAAGCAATACAGGAAAATGAACATAAGGATAATAAATCTGGAGATCGTCAGCAACTCTTCTTTCACGACCTCCAACCACTCCTTCAACTGGGCAGATTAGACAGGACTCTCACACTCACAGAATGGCCTCTTCGCCATGTTGGCACCTCTTCTTCCACTGTCCTGCCGTCCACGCACACTGTCCTCTCCAACAGTCCTGGACACAAGCTGCCCTGCAGTCTATCCTACTACTAAAGTATCAATGCTATCCTGCAACATACAAATGCAAATATCGTGGCCTATCTAGCCTACTCAAACAAGGGGTAATGGGAGGGAAATTTGATCTACCTTACATTCCTGGCTCACGACGCCTGTCCCTCGATGGTGTGAGGTTCCCACGCTTCCAGAGTCGATCCTTGACGATCCAGGAACGTTCCACAAGTCCTCAGGTGTCGTGCAGTCTTTGCGTCATCGCCGATCCAATCCCAGAGATTCAGCTATCCCAATCCTGGTTCATCAGTGGGCACTAAGTTAATCACTATACGCACACACTCGTCCCATCCTCAAGGCGTTGCTCCTTGTCCTAGGAACGGCGTCGTCCCTCCAAAACCCTCGGTGAATGTGACCCGGTCACAGCTAAGTCTGCCTGCCACACCTTTCCAGGCCCTCAGCGTCGAGCGGCGTCGTCGCCGACCAATTTTCCAAGTTTGGCACTCCTCCGCTCAATAAACTTGGCTTCTTTCTTGCTTCCCAGAAGCGCAGGGTCTCCAATAACGATGGTGGGCTGCGATGGGTAAGTTAATCCATTGAATAAGGCTTGTGGAGCCTCAAATCCTCGAGAGCTGACAGAGGCACGTCCTCTCACCTCCACAGTCAGGCAAACTCTGACGTTTGCGCTGCCCGGGGCACTCGGTGACGTCACAGCGGGCTCTGATTGGTCGCCCGTGACCCACGCCACCCAATCAGCACACGGCTAGCGTTTTCTACAAAACGGCGGATCTGCAGGTAGGGGTACTCTTTCATTTATATCAGGGCGCCACTTTCCCCTTTACCTACAAACTTATTATGTAAATTTCTCCCTTATCTGGCGGCCGGTCTGGTCGCCACATACACCAACAGAGACTCTGTATCTCAGAGAATCAGTAGGGAGAGCTGATATGACTCTTAAAGCAGGGAAACGAAAGAAATAGGAGAGGGCACCGTAACAGCCAGCATCTCCTGTGCTGGCATCTCTACCAGAGAGCAAATTAGTTACTCTCAAATATCTCTAGAAAAAATACCTCTGAGCTTGGGGTAGTTGAACCCCATGCACTGATACCGTATATAAGATTGGGATATATTAACTCGCAGTATGAGAGGCGAGGAGAGTATAGTTGGAACAAATCCGATTTTAAAGTGTGTCGACAGTTTTTGCGAGTTTTTTGGTAACATGTTGTATGTGGGTGCTGAAGTTCTCTTGTCAATGATTATGCCAAGGAACTTTCCATCATTTTTATTGCTGATATTATCTATCATTCAAGCACTCCACTTATACAATAGTGTGTCCACCATGAACCTCTGTTCAGCTCCTAGAAACTCAACCCCAATACACATCTCTAGGTATTCCAAAATATCAGGAAAGGCACTTTTGCAGTTCTCCCAATCTGTTGCACACAAAAGTCCTAATCCAACATCAGTGATGCTTCGCCACTGATTCCACACACACATTTAGCTCCTCTATACTGCTTGAAGTCAACACCTCCCTATGGAGTTATGGTCTACCACAGAGTTCAGCATACAGTTCTTCACCAGCCTCGGAGTTCCTCCATCAATCTTTTCTCTAACCACGAAGTTTTTCCACAAACTCCTTTCCAAACAACCCTGGAGGAACTTCGAGGCCGGAGAAGAAGTATATGATGTACTCTGTTGTAGAGCACAGCTTTATAGTGAGGTCTTGACTTCAAGCAGTGTAGACGAGTTACATGTGTGTCTGTGGAATCAGTGGTGAAGCGTCACTGATGTTGGATTAGGACTAAGTTGTACAGCAGAATGGGAGCTCTGTCGTACTCATACTTCGGCTCATCATCCTCACGCTATGGTCTGTTGCCATCACACGTCAGTCTGTCATCATATATCACTCTCCCGTCTTCGACTATCCCTTCTTTCGTCTCCTCAATCATCTATAACTTCATTATCTGACTTCCATCGAACATTCGACTTTCTTCTACCCCTCCATGCTTGCATTATCATCATCCTCTTCTGTTTCGATCTACTACACAACTCCAATTCTTATCTATATGTTGCCATATGAAGTAGATCTTTTCTATGTCCTCGTACAAGCCATGAGGGCGACCATGCTTCAGGGGAAAAGCGTACTGGCCTCGTGCGAGCCGCGGTGGGTGGGTGGTGTCCCTGGCCTCGTGCGAGCCGCGGTGGGTGGGTGGTGTCCCTGGCCTCGTGCGAGCCGCGGTGGGTGGGTGGTGTCCCTGGCCTCGTGCGAGCCGCGGTGGGTGGGTGGTGTCCCTGGCCTCGTGCGAGCCGCGGTGGGTGGGTGGTGTCCCTGGCCTCGTGCGAGCCGCGGTGGGTGGGTGGTGTCCCTGGCCTCGTGCGAGCCGCGGTGGGTGGGTGGTGTCCCTGGCCTCGTGCGAGCCGCGGTGGGTGGGTGGTGTCCCTGGCCTCGTGCGAGCCGCGGTGGGTGGGTGGTGTCCCTGGCCTCGTGCGAGCCGCGGTGGGTGGGTGGTGTCCCTGGCCTCGTGCGAGCCGCGGTGGGTGGGTGGTGTCCCTGGCCTCGTGCGAGCCGCGGTTGGTGGGTGGTGTCCCTGGCCTCGTGCGAGCCGCGGTGGGTGGGTGGTGTCCCTGGCCTCGTGCGAGCCGCGGTGGGTGGGTGGTGTCCCTGGCCTCGTGCGAGCCGCGGTGTGTGGGTGGTGTCCCTGGCCTCGTGCGAGCCGCGGTGGGTGGGTGGTGTCCCTGGCCTCGTGCGAGCCGCGGTGGGTGGGTGGTGTCCCTGGCCTCGTGCGAGCCGCGGTGGGTGGGTGGTGTCCCTGGCCTCGTGCGAGCCGCGGTGGGTGGGTGGTGTCCCTGGCCTCGTGCGAGCCGCGGTGGGGGGTGGGTGGTGTCCCTGGCCTCGTGCGAGCCGCGGTGGGGGGTGGGTGCTGTCCCTGGCCTCGTGCGAGCCGCGGTGGGGGGTGGGTGGTGTCCCTGGCCTCGTGCGAGCCGCGGTGGGGGGTGGGTGGTGTCCCTGGCCTCGTGCGAGCCGCGGTGGGGGGTGGGTGGTGTCCCTGGCCTCGTGCGAGCCGCGGTGGGGGGTGGGTGGTGTCCCTGGCCTCGTGCGAGCCGCGGTGGGGGGTGGGTGGTGTCCCTGGCCTCGTGCGAGCCGCGGTGGGGGGTGGGTGGTGTCCCTGGCCTCGTGCGAGCCGCGGTGGGGGGTGGGTGGTGTCCCTGGCCTCGTGCGATCCGCGGTGGGGGGTGGGTGGTGTCCCTGGCCTCGTGCGAGCCGCGGTGGGGGGTGGGTGGTGTCCCTGGCCTCGTGCGAGCCGCGGTGGGGGGTGGGTGGTGTCCCTGGCCTCGTGCGAGCCGCGGTGGGGGGTGGGTGGTGTCCCTGGCCTCGTGCGAGCCGCGGTGGGGGGTGGGTGGTGTCCCTGGCCTCGTGCGAGCCGCGGTGGGGGGTGGGTGGTGTCCCTGGCCTCGTGCGAGCCGCGGTGGGGGGTGGGTGGTGTCCCTGGCCTCGTGCGAGCCGCGGTGGGGGGTGGGTGGTGTCCCTGGCCTCGTGCGAGCCGCGGTGGGTGGTGTCCCTGGCCTCGTGCGAGCCGCGGTGGGTGGTGTCCCTGGCCTCGTGCGAGCCGCGGTGGGTGGTGTCCCTGGCCTCGTGCGAGCCGCGGTGGGTGGTGTCCCTGGCCTCGTGCGAGCCGCGGTGGGTGGTGTCCCTGGCCTCGTGCGAGCCGCGGTGGGTGGTGTCCCTGGCCTCGTGCGAGCCGCGGTGGGGGGTGGGTGGTGTCCCTGGCCTCGTGCGAGCCGCGGTGGGGGGTGGGTGGTGTCCCTGGCCTCGTGCGAGCCGCGGTGGGGGGTGGGTGGTGTCCCTGGCCTCGTGCGAGCCGCGGTGGGGGGTGGGTGGTGTCCCTGGCCTCGTGCGAGCCGCGGTGGGGGGTGGGTGGTGTCCCTGGCCTCGTGCGAGCCGCGGTGGGGGGTGGGTGGTGTCCCTGGCCTCGTGCGAGCCGCGGTGGGGGGTGTCCCTGGCCTCGTGCGAGCCGCGGTGGGTGGTGTCCCTGGCCTCGTGCGAGCCGCGGTGGGTGGTGTCCCTGGCCTCGTGCGAGCCGCGGTGGGTGGTTGTCCCTGGCCTCGTGCGAGCCGCGGTGGGGGGTGTCCCTGGCCTCGTGCGAGCCGCGGTGGGGGGTGGGTGGTGTCCCTGGCCTCGTGCGAGCCGCGGTGGGGGGTGGGTGGTGTCCCTGGCCTCGTGCGAGCCGCGGTGGGGGGTGTCCCTGGCCTCGTGCGAGCCGCGGTGGGTGGTGTCCCTGGCCTCGTGCGAGCCGCGGTGGGGGGTGTCCCTGGCCTCGTGCGAGCCGCGGTGGGGGGTGGGTGGTGTCCCTGGCCTCGTGCGAGCCGCGGTGGGTGGTGTCCCTGGCCTCGTGCGAGCCGCGGTGGGTGGTGTCCCTGGCCTCGTGCGAGCCGCGGTGGGTGGTGTCCCTGGCCTCGTGCGAGCCGCGGTGGGGGGTGGGTGGTGTCCCTGGCCTCGTGCGAGCCGCGGTGGGGGGTGTCCCTGGCCTCGTGCGAGCCGCGGTGGGTGGTGTCCCTGGCCTCGTGCGAGCCGCGGTGGGTGGTGTCCCTGGCCTCGTGCGAGCCGCGGTGGGGGGTGGGTGGTGTCCCTGGCCTCGTGCGAGCCGCGGTGGGTGGTTGTCCCTGGCCTCGTGCGAGCCGCGGTGGGTGGTGTCCCTGGCCTCGTGCGAGCCGCGGTGGGGGGGGTGTCCCTGGCCTCGTGCGAGCCGCGGTGGGTGGTGTCCCTGGCCTCGTGCGAGCCGCGGTGGGTGGTGTCCCTGGCCTCGTGCGAGCCGCGGTGGGGGGTGGGTGGTGTCCCTGGCCTCGTGCGAGCCGCGGTGGGGGGTGGGTGGTGTCCCTGGCCTCGTGCGAGCCGCGGTGGATGGTGTCCCTGGCCTCGTGCGAGCCGCGGTGGGGGATGTCCCTGGCCTCGTGCGAGCCGCGGTGGGTGGTGTCCCTGGCCTCGTGCGAGCCGCGGTGGGTGGTGTCCCTGGCCTCGTGCGAGCCGCGGTGGGTGGTGTCCCTGGCCTCGTGCGAGCCGCGGTGTGGGGTGGGTGGTGTCCCTGGCCTCGTGCGAGCCGCGGTGGGGGGTGGGTGGTGTCCCTGGCCTCGTGCGAGCCGTGGTGGGGGGTGTCCCTGGCCTCGTGCGAGCCGCGGTGGGTGGTGTCCCTGGCCTCGTGCGAGCCGCGGTGGGTGGTGTCCCTGGCCTCGTGCGAGCCGCGGTGGGTGGTGTCCCTGGCCTCGTGCGAGCCGCGGTGGGTGGTGTCCCTGGCCTCGTGCGAGCCACGGTGGGGGGTGGGTGGTGTCCCTGGCCTCATGCGAGCCGTGGTGGGGGGTGGGTGGTGTCCCTGGCCTCGTGCGAGCCGCGGTGGGGGGTGGGTGGTGTCCCTGGCCTCGTGCGAGCCGCGGTGGGGGGTGGGTGGTGTCCCTGGCCTCGTGCGAGCCGCGGTGGGGGGTGGGTGGTGTCCCTGGCCTCGTGCGAGCCGCGGTGGGGGGTGGGTGGTGTCCCTGGCCTCGTGCGAGCCGCGGTGGGTGGGTGGTGTCCCTGGCCTCGTGCGAGCCGCGGTGGGTGGGTGGTGTCCCTGGCCTCGTGCGAGCCGCGGTGGGTGGGTGGTGTCCCTGGCCTCGTGCGAGCCGCGGTTGGTGGGTGGTGTCCCTGGCCTCGTGCGAGCCGCGGTGGTGGGTGGTGTCCCTGGCCTCGTGCGAGCCGCGGTGGGTGGGTGGTGTCCCTGGCCTCGTGCGAGCCGCGGTGTGTGGGTGGTGTCCCTGGCCTCGTGCGAGCCGCGGTGGGTGGGTGGTGTCCCTGGCCTCGTGCGAGCCGCGGTGGGTGGGTGGTGTCCCTGGCCTCGTGCGAGCCGCGGTGGGTGGGTGGTGTCCCTGGCCTCGTGCGAGCCGCGGTGGGTGGGTGGTGTCCCTGGCCTCGTGCGAGCCGCGGTGGGGGGTGGGTGGTGTCCCTGGCCTCGTGCGAGCCGCGGTGGGGGGTGGGTGCTGTCCCTGGCCTCGTGCGAGCCGCGGTGGGGGGTGGGTGGTGTCCCTGGCCTCGTGCGAGCCGCGGTGGGGGGTGGGTGGTGTCCCTGGCCTCGTGCGAGCCGCGGTGGGGGGTGGGTGGTGTCCCTGGCCTCGTGCGAGCCGCGGTGGGGGGTGGGTGGTGTCCCTGGCCTCGTGCGAGCCGCGGTGGGGGGTGGGTGGTGTCCCTGGCCTCGTGCGAGCCGCGGTGGGGGGTGGGTGGTGTCCCTGGCCTCGTGCGAGCCGCGGTGGGGGGTGGGTGGTGTCCCTGGCCTCGTGCGATCCGCGGTGGGGGGTGGGTGGTGTCCCTGGCCTCGTGCGAGCCGCGGTGGGGGGTGGGTGGTGTCCCTGGCCTCGTGCGAGCCGCGGTGGGGGGTGGGTGGTGTCCCTGGCCTCGTGCGAGCCGCGGTGGGGGGTGGGTGGTGTCCCTGGCCTCGTGCGAGCCGCGGTGGGGGTGGGTGGTGTCCCTGGCCTCGTGCGAGCCGCGGTGGGGGGTGGGTGGTGTCCCTGGCCTCGTGCGAGCCGCGGTGGGGGGTGGGTGGTGTCCCTGGCCTCGTGCGAGCCGCGGTGGGGGGTGGGTGGTGTCCCTGGCCTCGTGCGAGCCGCGGTGGGTGGTGTCCCTGGCCTCGTGCGAGCCGCGGTGGGTGGTGTCCCTGGCCTCGTGCGAGCCGCGGTGGGTGGTGTCCCTGGCCTCGTGCGAGCCGCGGTGGGTGGTGTCCCTGGCCTCGTGCGAGCCGCGGTGGGTGGTGTCCCTGGCCTCGTGCGAGCCGCGGTGGGTGGTGTCCCTGGCCTCGTGCGAGCCGCGGTGGGGGGTGGGTGGTGTCCCTGGCCTCGTGCGAGCCGCGGTGGGGGGTGGGTGGTGTCCCTGGCCTCGTGCGAGCCGCGGTGGGGGGTGGGTGGTGTCCCTGGCCTCGTGCGAGCCGCGGTGGGGGGTGGGTGGTGTCCCTGGCCTCGTGCGAGCCGCGGTGGGGGGTGGGTGGTGTCCCTGGCCTCGTGCGAGCCGCGGTGGGGGGTGGGTGGTGTCCCTGGCCTCGTGCGAGCCGCGGTGGGGGGTGTCCCTGGCCTCGTGCGAGCCGCGGTGGGTGGTGTCCCTGGCCTCGTGCGAGCCGCGGTGGGTGGTGTCCCTGGCCTCGTGCGAGCCGCGGTGGGTGGTGTCCCTGGCCTCGTGCGAGCCGCGGTGGGGGGTGTCCCTGGCCTCGTGCGAGCCGCGGTGGGGGGTGGGTGGTGTCCCTGGCCTCGTGCGAGCCGCGGTGGGGGGTGGGTGGTGTCCCTGGCCTCGTGCGAGCCGCGGTGGGGGGTGTCCCTGGCCTCGTGCGAGCCGCGGTGGGTGGTGTCCCTGGCCTCGTGCGAGCCGCGGTGGGGGGTGTCCCTGGCCTCGTGCGAGCCGCGGTGGGGGGTGGGTGGTGTCCCTGGCCTCGTGCGAGCCGCGGTGGGTGGTGTCCCTGGCCTCGTGCGAGCCGCGGTGGGTGGTGTCCCTGGCCTCGTGCGAGCCGCGGTGGGTGGTGTCCCTGGCCTCGTGCGAGCCGCGGTGGGGGGTGGGTGGTGTCCCTGGCCTCGTGCGAGCCGCGGTGGGGGGTGTCCCTGGCCTCGTGCGAGCCGCGGTGGGTGGTGTCCCTGGCCTCGGGCGGGCCGCGGTGGGTGGTGTCCCTGGCCTCGTGCGAGCCGCGGTGGGGGGTGGGTGGTGTCCCTGGCCTCGTGCGAGCCGCGGTGGGTGGTGTCCCTGGCCTCGTGCGAGCCGCGGTGGGTGGTGTCCCTGGCCTCGTGCGAGCCGCGGTGGGGGGGTGTCCCTGGCCTCGTGCGAGCCGCGGTGGGTGGTGTCCCTGGCCTCGTGCGAGCCGCGGTGGGTGGTGTCCCTGGCCTCGTGCGAGCCGCGGTGGGGGGTGGGTGGTGTCCCTGGCCTCGTGCGAGCCGCGGTGGGGGGTGGGTGGTGTCCCTGGCCTCGTGCGAGCCGCGGTGGATGGTGTCCCTGGCCTCATGCGAGCCGCGGTGGGGGATGTCCCTGGCCTCGTGCGAGCCGCGGTGGGTGGTGTCCCTGGCCTCGTGCGAGCCGCGGTGGGTGGTGTCCCTGGCCTCGTGCGAGCCGCGGTGGGTGGTGTCCCTGGCCTCGTGCGAGCCGCGGTGTGGGGTGGGTGGTGTCCCTGGCCTCGTGCGAGCCGCGGTGGGGGGTGGGTGGTGTCCCTGGCCTCGTGCGAGCCATGGTGGGGGGTGTCCCTGGCCTCGTGCGAGCCGCGGTGGGTGGTGTCCCTGGCCTCGTGCGAGCCGCGGTGGGTGGTGTCCCTGGCCTCGTGCGAGCCGCGGTGGGTGGTGTCCCTGGCCTCGTGCGAGCCGCGGTGGGTGGTGTCCCTGGCCTCGTGAGAGCCACGGTGGGGGGTGGGTGGTGTCCCTGGCCTCATGCGAGCCGTGGTGGGGGGTGGGTGGTGTCCCTGGCCTCGTGCGAGCCGCGGTGGGGGGTGGGTGGTGTCCCTGGCCTCGTGCGAGCCGCGGTGGGGGGTGGGTGGTGTCCCTGGCCTCGTGCGAGCCGCGGTGGGGGGTGGGTGGTGTCCCTGGCCTCGTGCGAGCCGCGGTGGGGGGTGGGTGGTGTCTCTGGCCTCGTGCGAGCCGCGGTGGGGGGTGTCCCTGGCCTCGTGCGAGCCGCGGTGTGTGGTGTCCCTGGCCTCGTGCGAGCCGCGGTGGGTGGTGTCCCTGGCCTCGTGCGAGCCGCGGTGGGGGGTGGGTGGTGTCCCTGGCCTTGTGCGAGCCGCGGTGGGGGGTGTACCTGGCCTCGTGCGAGCCGCGGTGGGTGGTGTCCCTGGCCTCGTGCGAGCCGCGGTGGGTGGTGTCCCTGGCCTCGTGCGAGCCGCGGTGGGGGGTGGGTGGTGTCCCTGGCCTCGTGCGAGCCGCGGTGGGGGGTGGGTGGTGTCCCTGGCCTCGTGCGAGCCGCGGTGGGGGGTGGGTGGTGTCCCTGGCCTCGTGCGAGCCGCGGTGGGGGGTGGGTGGTGTCCCTGGCCTCGTGCGAGCCGCGGTGGGGGGTGGGTGGTGTCCCTGGCCTCGTGCGAGCCGCGGTGGGGGGTGGGTGGTGTCCCTGGCCTCGTGCGAGCCGCGGTGGGGGGTGGGTGGTGTCCCTGGCCTCGTGCGAGCCGCGGTGGGGGGTGGGTGGTGTCCCTGGCCTCGTGCGAGCCGCGGTGGGGGGTGTCCCTGGCCTCGTGCGAGCCGCGGTGGGGGGTGTCCCTGGCCTCGTGCGAGCCGCGGTGGGTGGTGTCCCTGGCCTCGTGCGAGCCGCGGTGGGTGGTGTCCCTGGCCTCGTGCGAGCCGCGGTGGGTGGTGTCCCTGGCCTCGTGCGAGCCGCGGTGGGTGGTGTCCCTGGCCTCGTGCGAGCCGCGGTGGGGGGTGGGTGGTGTCCCTGGCCTCGTGCGAGCCGCGGTGGGGGGTGGGTGGTGTCCCTGGCCTCGTGCGAGCCGCGGTGGGGGGTGTCCCTGGCCTCGTGCGAGCCGCGGTGGGTGGTGTCCCTGGCCTCGTGCGAGCCGCGGTGGGTGGTGTCCCTGGCCTCGTGCGAGCCGCGGTGGGGGTTGGGTGGTGTCCCTGGCCTCGTGCGAGCCGCGGTGGGGGGTGGGTGGTGTCCCTGGCCTCGTGCGAGCCGCGGTGGGGGGTGGGTGGTGTCCCTGGCCTCGTGCGAGCCGCGGTGGGGGGTGGGTGGTGTCCCTGGCCTCGTGCGAGCCGCGGTGGGGGGTGGGTGGTGTCCCTGGCCTCGTGCGAGCCGCGGTGGGGGGTGTCCCTGGCCTCGTGCGAGCCGCGGTGGGTGGTGTCCCTGGCCTCGTGCGAGCCGCGGTGGGTGGTGTCCCTGGCCTCGTGCGAGCCGCGGTGGGTGGTGTCCCTGGCCTCGTGCGAGCCGCGGTGGGTGGTGTCCCTGGCCTCGTGCGAGCCGCGGTGGGGGGTGGGTGGTGTCCCTGGCCTCGTGCGAGCCGCGGTGGGGGTGGGTGGTGTCCCTGGCCTCGTGCGAGCCGCGGTGGGGGGTGGGTGGTGTCCCTGGCCTCGTGCGAGCCGCGGTGGGTGGTGTCCCTGGCCTCGTGCGAGCCGCGGTGGGGGGTGTCCCTGGCCTCGTGCGAGCCGCGGTGGGTGGTGTCCCTGGCCTCGTGCGAGCCGCGGTGGGTGGTGTCCCTGGCCTCGTGCGAGCCGCGGTGGGTGGTGTCCCTGGCCTCGTGCGAGCCGCGGTGGGTGGTGTCCCTGGCCTCGTGCGAGCCGCGGTGGGGGGTGTCCCTGGCCTCGTGCGAGCCGCGGTGGGGGGTGGGTGGTGTCCCTGGCCTCGTGCGAGCCGCGGTGGGGGGTGTCCCTGGCCTCGTGCGAGCCGCGGTGGGTGGTGTCCCTGGCCTCGTGCGAGCCGCGGTGGGTGGTGTCCCTGGCCTCGTGCGAGCCGCGGTGGGTGGTGTCCCTGGCCTCGTGCGAGCCGCGGTGGGGGGTGGGTGGTGTCCCTGGCCTCGTGCGAGCCGCGGTGGGGGGTGGGTGGTGTCCCTGGCCTCGTGCGAGCCGCGGTGGGGGGTGTCCCTGGCCTCGTGCGAGCCGCGGTGGGTGGTGTCCCTGGCCTCGTGCGAGCCGCGGTGGGGGGTGGGTGGTGTCCCTGGCCTCGTGCAAGCCGCGGTGGGGGGTGGGTGGTGTCCCTGGCCTCGTGCGAGCCGCGGTGGGGGGTGTCCCTGGCCTCGTGCGAGCCGCGGTGGGGGGTGGGTGGTGTCCCTGGCCTCGTGCGAGCCGCGGTGGGGGGGGGGGGTGTCCCTGGCTTCGTGTGAGCCGCGGTGGGGGTGATCCCTGGCCCCGTGGGAGCCGCGGTGGGGGGGTCCCTGGCCTCGTGCGAGCCGCGGTAGGGGGTCCCTGGCATCATGCGAGCCACGGTGGGGGTCCCTCACGTTGCGATTAGGGAAGTAAACTTTGAATTCATTTGTTATTTAGTTATATCCAGTCGTGGAGAATTTTTTTTTTTATCCTATCTGTTTCCCCAGACTGGTGTTATAATGATACTTGTTATGGAAAAATAATATTCAGGTAATGTGGCAAATGTTCCCTTTTCTCTGACAAGCCATTAAACCCATTTTTTTTTTAATGATTCTTTTTGAGAAATAAGTGGTTAGTATTTTCCTAACATAATACAACTGCATTTGCTTGGTTCAATGTGTGAGAGAATTTAGTGTCGGAATTTCCGATATAATTCCGGGGGAGGGAGGGGAAAGGGAGGAGAAACTTGGATCGGAGTTCACTGTTTAATACTGGCGGACCTTTTATTGCTTTTTCCTTCAGAATTGTAATATTGTTTGTTTTAATTTGCACTGTTGTGCAGTAGTTCTTTCAGGACGGTAGTGTGGGGAGAGTCTGGACGACTTCATTTCCTACTAGCTACAAGGGAAATATTTTTTTTTAAGGTTTTGGGACGAGTTGTACTTCACCTCACTTTCACTATTCTCAAGATACCCTGACTGTTTAAATAGACAGACTATACCACCTAGAGGCTATTCTTAACATGGAATGGCACTGTCAATCAGAACATCACCAAGTTTTTTTTATTGTTGGGGTTGTTTGCTGATGCTCCCCTAGGGATGCCACCATAGTGACACTCCCATTGTGATACTCCGTCAGAGCTGTTAGGTATGCTAGAGTCCAAACATCATTCCACCGACTTATTACTCTTGACAGATGTTTGTAGCTCTTAATCAAGTCGCTGTCATACGAAGGATCTTCTGGTCGCTTGTATGTGAGGAACGCTAGATGGTTTCAAAGTCCTCCATGCATCTGATTATAGATGATTCTGATGATTCTGGCTCACGTTGTGAAAGATCGGAGAGGTTGGTTAGTGGTCTGTTATTGATCCGAGATTGTTTCGGGGACAATGGTGTGAAGCTCCTGTGATCAATCTTAGTGGTGAAGGGTCTTCCTTAGACAGCGTTTTACTGTTCCCACCGTCCGCTCGTAGAAGCCTCCATGCCATGGTCCTCTGGGGAGGTATGAACTTCCAATGGCACTCCTGTTGATTCAGGGCAGTGCATACCACTCGGTGATTCCAGACTTCAATCAGACATGCTTTCCCTGCCACGAGGTTGGGCCCATTGTCTGAGATCATAAAGTTGGAATATGATCGACGGGCAACAATCAGGAGGAAAGCCTGAATGAATGATTCGGCACTCATGTTGGAGGAGTCTACAAAGTAATAGGGATGTCATTTTGGAGATAAATGTAGCCTCTGCGATTAGATTAATGAGGCAGTTGAGATAATGAATTAATGTATGTTATGAAATGTAATGAACTAATGTATGTTATGAAATGTAATTAACAATGTATGTTAATGTATAATAAAATGTATGTTGATGTATAATATGAGCACCTTATGTTCTAATCTTAGAGTATAATGTTATTCAAGAATGTATTGGTTTGTCTCAGAAAGAATTCACAATGTGGTGATTGTAACGTACATTAGCAATTATTCCCCTGCAAAAGAAAAGTGTGTATGAGATAGGAGAGCTGAGAGCAATATATGATTGTATAATCAGAGAATTACCTACAGAAAACACGTGTGTATTGTGATGGATCAGTAGCTAGGGATCACTAGCGAAAACTGCCACTACCCTGTGCACCAAACTCATTCTTAATCCAATGAGAGCAGCTGCATTAGATTCAATATCCACAGCGACTACAATTATTAGAAAAAGTGGTATAGTGTTCACTAGTGAACACTAAACATCCAAGTCCACCACCAAGATAATTTTATTTAAAGACTAAAACCAGTGCAGTGAAAGATTAGCAGAAAAGAAACGTGAAAAAGGAGGAAACCACACTTCCATATAAAACTTTGACCCAAATATCATAGTAACAAGGTTATTGCAAATAACCGAACTCGATTACGAGGCTCGCTATAATCTGTGCTGCATGGACATTTCGTTCTGAGTAGCTAAATCTAAAACAACAGCAGCAGCTAGGGAGGGAAAGGCAGGATGCATTTGTACCTAATTTTTTTCTCACACAATTCATGCTATTATTGACCGCGTAATTGAGGAATATCATTATATACTAATTTATATTTATAATACGTATATTAATTTCATTTAGCAGTTCCAAAGTTATATATATAGATATATAAATATCAGCCACACTCTTAACATTCGGAATATTCAGTAGCAAAAGCTTTTAAAACCATGGTATCAATGTTTCCCTTTAAATCTTTTACATCTTTGATTACATAAAGTTCCCAAATATAAAAATATGTAGACAAATATTGTTCGGTTGGTATGGATATTACTTTAGAACCATTTATAATTAAATTACTATCATATAAACCCCAAATTGTACATGTTTATGCTATAAAAATATGGATAGGATCTACTCAAGAAGGATATCCTACGGCATCCCAATTGCAATTTATACTGCGAGTCGTAGTCGAGGAGGATGAAAATTATTCTTTTTATATGGTTGTGGAACTCTTCTCTAACATTGACCAAAGAAGCATCATGTTCTGTGAACATAATTTTAAGTATCCCCATGATCCAGATTACGTAATAGTGCCTATCGAGGGATATAGATCCTACGCCAAAGATCCTTCCATATTTCTGATGATACAAGCTTCCAAACAAGAACGAGAAACACTAAGAGAGATGATTAGCAGACGGAATATCAATTCCATCGTCATGTAGCAAAGTTGATTAGGCTACAGTGAAAAAGCTTATATCCATAAAACAATATTTGAATCGGCATTATTATTTTAGGCACCTGTTTAAAAATATACGTTGGGAATTAACCCGAGATGTGAGAGATTATGATGCATGGTTGAAAAATAATTGCTTAACTACGTTAATCACAAAATGATTAAACATAAACCCTATTGTTTACATGATGGATATCTTTCCGACTATCGTCAAGATATAATTTATAGGGACCCCCAATTATGAACTTAGATCTCATTTTGGGGTTCCCAAATATTGTAATGAATGGTGGCCTGGTGATTATATATTTCGGGTTTTCAGTGATGGTGATAAAAAGTGTGATGATATATGTTGAATTAACCTAGCAAACATTGACCGAATGCATCATTTAAATTTGTCGCATATTAATTAATTGCTCGAGCGGTGGCGAAAGAATATGGATCATTTATGTAGAAAAGGTAAACAGGGTACTTTTCATAATCCAAAATCCCCATCTCTTCATGGACCTCATTCAAATGGGAGAAAGGGAAGAAATCTGTCGTTTTGTTATAAAAGACGAAGGTTTATCATCATCGCCATGTAAAAAAAAAAAAAAAAAAAAGTTTGCAGGCAAAGTGTGTCAATGAATTTGTGAATTTTTTTTGGATACTACTAGAATGAGATATTGGACCGTGGCCTGCTTACGTAGAGCAATATACACCAACCCTAACATTGCTCATTTTTTTTAAACGCCAATTAATCAACAAAATTCAACTGAATCTAATGATTAGATCGTGGGAAAGAGCAGTGGCAGACGAAACAACTACTGAATTTTTATTTAAAACAACCTATAGACCACGAGATAGGGAACACTGGCCAATTGGATAACGATCACAATGTTTATTGTTTCATTTTGTATGTTTAGTGACGGCGACGACTTAAATGAATTTATTAACAAAAAATTATGTAGGGGAACTTTTTGGTGTCTAAACAAAAACATCGGAAAACTTCTAATCGGATGTAGTGAGTGAAATGAAACATTTTCCCTATCATATTCCACACAGGTTCTCCCATATGCCAGGTCAATATTTTTTTTTTTTTGGAAGGCCTGAAAATGCTTTACAAAACAAGCATTTGCAAAAATATTTATTTACCAATCTTCATGACTAGAAATGAGGAGAAAGGCCAGAAATTATTAGTTACCCCAACTTATTTATGACGATGGTTCAACCAGAAAATAGTTATTGTTTAAGAAAATGTGTCAAGAATTCTAAAGTTTTGTTTCATGTATACTACAGTTTTCTTTAAAAAAAAAAAAACGGTGATCTCTATATACCTCCCTACAAAACGTAATTATTTTTTTCGGGGGGGGGGGGGGGGGGGCGGTAGTCGAACCGATTAATAATTTAATTCTCATTAGCCAAAGCTGTTGAATAACGACGATGTTGTTATTTCCTATAAATTTAATAAATCAGGTATAAAAAAAGGAAAAGAATGAGATATTGAATATATTATTATTTCCACTAATCAATTTATTTTATCTTACTCGAACCAAAATTTTTTCTGTCTTGATTTATTAAATAAAAACATTCAGTGGCACCCAAATGAAATGGACAAACCGATAAAATCAAATTAACCCCTCCACCTCAAAAATAGAAGAATACAAAACAAAATGACGACAGATAATTTTTTTTTTTTTTTACAAATCTTACTAACAATTTTTACATAAATTGGCAGCATAATGTCGGCATTTCTTGGTACTTTTTTTATTATTTCTTTTACAAATACAGCGGTGATTAACACAGGATAAAAGTTAGCAATGGCATACTAATGGTTTCAGGTATCTATTATCGCAAAGAAAGTAAGTCGATTGTCTACGTACAATCTTGCATAGCCCAAGTAATTGAGTCTTATTAATTTCATTGGGCATTATTCTTTCAATGGTTTTATCAAAATCATTTCGAGAGAGATATTGGTCAATCGTTCTAAATTTGGTGGCCACAGGATATAACTATCTCATTGTCGATTTCGGTAATAATTCCACGAATGGTACGCATTCCCGTTTTTTCTCGGTCCTCTTTAGGTATTATTACATTAACGGCATCATAAAATCTTATAGGGGTTACATCTGATGCTGATGATTGTAACTGTTTGGATGCATTAGTCCTCTGACGTTGGTGAACTTTAGTTCTAATATCTCCTAAATTACACATCAAGTCAACACCAGCAATCAACAGCCAATTAATGCACATCTATATTCTACCCACCTCAAGACTCCGCTCCAATATAGAAGCATCAAGAAATATGGACCAATAGGCTTTCTACAATCACTTCTATTCAATATATATATATATATATATATATATATATATATATATATATATATATATATATATATATTAGTATATTTTGGTAGCAGTCTTTCCTGTAGACATATATTATTAAATATGACCGAAAAAGTAAGATTAGTAATTCTAACACGAATTTTCTCAATCTTTCGTACATTACGCTTCACTGTTGGAGGTAAATCAAAAATCACTTCTCCAAAATTCATTTTTATTTCTAGTCTGACGCGACACGGGCGCGTTTCGTAAAACTTATTACATTTTCAAAGACTTCACAAATACACAACTGATTAGAACTTACGTATCTCTGCTATTATATCTACATTTGAGTGAGGTGGGAGGGATGATGTGGCATATAGTGACGTGGCATTAACACAAGACAGAACATGAGGGGATATTAATAGGGTATTAAAAGTATCAACACAAGACAGAACAGAAACAATGGGTATTGAATAGAAGTGTTTGTAGAAAGCCTATTGGTCCATATTTCTTGATGCTTCTATATTGGAGCGGAGTCTTGAGGTGGGTAGAATATAGTTGTGCAATAATTGGCTGTTGATTGCTGGTGTTGACTTCTTGATGTGTAGTGCCTCGCAAACGTCAAGCCGCCTGCTATCGCTGTATCTATCGATGATTTCTGTGTTGTTTACTAGGATTTCTCTGGCGATGGTTTGGTTATGGGAAGAGATTATATGTTCCTTAATGGAGCCCTGTTGCTTATGCATCGTTAAACGCCTGGAAAGAGATGTTGTTGTCTTGCCTATATACTGGGTTTTTTGGAGCTTACAGTCCCCAAGTGGGCATTTGAAGGCATAGACGACGTTAGTCTCTTTTAAAGCGTTCTGTTTTGTGTCTGGAGAGTTTCTCATGAGTAGGCTGGCCGTTTTTCTGGTTTTATAGTAAATCGTCAGTTGTATCCTCTGATTTTTGTCTGTAGGGATAACGTTTCTATTAACAATATCTTTCAGGACCCTTTCCTCCGTTTTATGAGCTGTGGAAAAGAAGTTCCTGTAAAATAGTCTAATAGGGGGTATAGGTGTTGTGTTAGTTGTCTCTTCAGAGGTTGCATGGCTTTTCACTTTCCTTCTTATGATGTCTTCGATGAAACCATTGGAGAAGCCGTTATTGACTAGAACCTGCCTTACCCTACAGAGTTCTTCGTCGACTTGCTTCCATTCTGAGCTGTGGCTGAGAGCACGGTCGACGTATGCGTTAACAACACTCCTCTTGTACCTGTCAGGGCAGTCGCTGTTGGCATTTAGGCACATTCCTATGTTTGTTTCCTTAGTGTAGACTGCAGTGTGGAAACCTCCGCTCTTTTCCATGACTGTTAAATCTAGAAAAGGCAGCTTCCCATCCTTTTCCGTCTCGTAAGTGAAACGCAGCACGGAACTCTGCTCAAATGCCTCCTTCAGCTCCTGCAGATGTCTGACATCAGGTACCTGTGTAAAAAAGTCGTCAACAAACCTGCGGTATATGGCCGGTTTCAAGTTCATGTCGACTAAGACTTTTTGCTCGATGGTACCCATGTAGAAGTTTGCAAACAGGACACCTAGGGGAGAACCCATGGCGACCCCATCTACTTGCTTATACATGTGCCCATCCGGGCTCAAGAAGGGTGCCTCTTTAGTACAAGCTTGGAGTAGTTTCCTCAGAATACTTTCTGGCATGTCAAGAGGAGTACAGGCTGGATCACGATACACTCTGTCGGCTATCATTCCGATTGTCTCGTCCACACTGCAGTCTACACTAAGGAAACAAACATAGGAATGTGCCTAAATGCCAACAGCGACTGCCCTGACAGGTACAAGAGGAGTGTTGTTAACGCATACGTCGACCGTGCTCTCAGCCACAGCTCAGAATGGAAGCAAGTCGACGAAGAACGCTGTAGGGTAAGGCAGGTTCTAGTCAATAACGGCTTCTCCAATGGTTTCATCGAAGACATCATAAGAAGGAAAGTGAAAAGCCATGCAACCTCTGAAGAGACAACTAACACAACACCTATACCCCCTATTAGACTATTTTACAGGAACTTCTTTTCCACAGCTCATAAAACGGAGGAAAGGGTCCTGAAAGATATTGTTAATAGAAACGTTATCCCTACAGACAAAAATCAGAGGATACAACTGACGATTTACTATAAAACCAGAAAAACGGCCAGCCTACTCATGAGAAACTCTCCAGACACAAAACAGAACGCTTTAAAAGAGACTAACGTCGTCTATGCCTTCAAATGCCCACTTGGGGACTGTAAGCTCCAAAAAACCCAGTATATAGGCAAGACAACAACATCTCTTTCCAGGCGTTTAACAATGCATAAGCAACAGGGCTCCATTAAGGAACATATAATCTTTCCCATAACCAAACCATCGCCAGAGAAATCCTAGTAAACAACACAGAAATCATCGATAGATACAGCGGTAGCAGGCGGCTTGACGTTTGCGAGGCACTACACATCAAGAAGTCAACACCAGCAATCAACAGCCAATTATTGCACAACTATATTCTACCCACCTCAAGACTCCGCTCCAATATAGAAGCATCAAGAAATATGGACCAATAGGCTTTCTACAAACACTTCTATTCAATACCCATTGTTTCTGTTCTGTCTTGTGTTGATACTTTTAATACCCTATTAATATCCCCTCATGTTCTGTCTTGTGTTAATGCCACGTCACTATATGCCACATCATCCCTCCCACCTCACTCAAATGTAGATATAATAGCAGAGATACGTAAGTTCTAATCAGTTGTGTATTTGTGAAGTCTTTGAAAATGTAATAAGTTTTACGAAACGCGCCCGTGTCGCGTCAGACTAGAAATAAAAATGAATTTTGGAGAAGTGATTTTTGATTTACCTCCAACAGTGAAGCGTAATGTACGAAAGATTGAGAAAATTCGTGTTAGAATTATTAATCTTACTTTTTCGGTCATATTTAATAATATATATATATATATATATATATATATATATATATATATATATATATATATATAAATTTTGTGAGGGTACCACCTCTGGTGCCAATGTGGGGACCCATAGCCTCGGAGAAGAAAATAAAAAGTATTCAGAGGAGACCTTGTGGTTTCTCACTGAACACTAATATTATCTTCTCCTACCACCCCCATTCTTTTGTATGTACACCATATATATTTACTTTATTTGAACTTTGTTACAAAAAAGGAGTTGCATATGGGTTACAAAGATGGTTATCATAGGTTGTCGAGTTCCTCCAGCTCCTCAGATGGCGGGCAGGAACCCTGGATGCAGTGCGCATTTCCCCTCTGTATCGCCACACTGAGGCGCTGGAAAAGAAAGCTTGCAGCTCTTGGGTCCCTTGTTGTTTCAGTGAGCCTAGAACCCAGTTCCTTCAAAAAAACTGGTAGCACTTTTACCCCAGGCGCCGAGTGTCTCAGAAGCAATGGGGACAAAATTGTAGTGGTGATCCAGTTCTCTATACTTACGGGATTTGGCTGCTTCCCTGTGGGTGGCAGCGCCACCTGGTTGTGCAACACTGAGGTTAATGTAGGTGTTGGCCAGGGTTGATACGCACGTGTAGTCCCATACCAACTGCTTGCCATTCTTCCAGGGGTTCACTGTGATACCATCCGGGCGACCAATAAGAGCATCAGAGTTACGGGGCGTTAGGTAACAGGGCTCTCTTTCAGCTGGGCATCCAGCTGTGATGAGGCTCCTCTTGATGATGTCGTTAACTTCACTGTGCCTCGAGTGCCATCCCCCTATGCTTTGGTAGAGTAGGCCATGGTGGCCGTACCTGTCAGCCACCACCTCGCCGCAAATACACCTATATCTGGTGTGGATTGGGGCAGCAAGGCGGAGGGCCACAGCAATTCGGAGGGTGTGTGGTGTGAGACGCGTGCCAGTTGCTGACATTGGGGTTGCTAACAGGAAATCCCCTGCATGTGGTGCTGCTACTGCTGTGAGGCGAGCAATGTCGTGTTGTGTTGTTGCAGCACCCAGGCACTCTGCAGCAACTTGGTCTACAATGGGGCCATCCCAGCTGGATTGCTTGTGGGCTTTTGGGGATGGTGGTTGAGGTGATTGGCCTGCACGAGAGGCCCACTCTGCGGCACGGCGTGTAAAATTGGGATCATGTACACCTGCCAGCTGATGTAAGTGGGCAGGTAGAATTTCCTTCACAAGGTCGTCGGATGCTGATAAGGAGGACAGGAAGGCTGCAACAGCGATTTGCGTTGCTGTTTGAACTCCGAGGCCCCCAAGTCTTACAGGAAGAGAGGCTTGTTTCCACTGTAGGTCATCGAGAGAGAGGTTAAGGGCTTTTTCTAGCATTGATTTCAGTAACCGGTCATACTCACTTAGTTTTTGGCTACTGTAAGATGGTGAACACCTCAGAAAGTAGGTTAACCTGGGGAGGGACAGACATCTGGTGATGAGGTAGAGTGCATCATGAACATCAATATCCTCAATCCTCCCATCCATCCTCTTAAGGTCGGCGATTTTCTTATCAAGGACCTCATCGATGGCTTTCAACCCCAGGGGAGCTCCTAGGAGTGTGCTGTCTTCAGGTTTAGTTTTATGGATATTTGGCAGAAGACCCTCTATTCTCTCTACGATGCCCTGGTTGGAACATATTATTTCACATTTAGAAGGGTTCAGGGTGAGGCCTAAAACTCCACCTTGCTCCTGGATTTTTCTGATGTCCTCCAGGATTGAGTCTTGGGAACCAGCTAGGGTACCATCAACCAAGAACCAGATGTTAAGCTCGCTGGACAGGACCTCTGTGACTTGTTTGATGACTAAGCAGAAAAGGAGAGGAGCAAGGGGGTCACCCTGTTGGACGCCTTCTCGCGAGTCAATTTCATGTTAGCCAAAAAGTAGCTTAAGATCCATACTGTAGCATGAATGTACAAAAGGGTAGAGGGAAAGGAAATGACTATGAACCGCACGGAGTACAGCATCCCTCCGCACCAAATTGAAGGCATTTTTTAAATCTAGCTTGATAAGGGCCTTTTCGTCTGTAATGTTGGCGATGAAGGCTCGAGCTGCATGGGCTGCCGCCTCACACCCTTGTGGAATGCCAAACCCGAGCTGTTTTGGCTTAAGCATGTTGGCCGCTGCATCACTAACTGTTCTTGCAGCTGCCTTTGAGACGAGACGCCGGAGAGAATTGCCCACAGCTATTGGCCTGATCCCTCCATCCTTTTTCTTTAGAGCTCAGAGAGATGCTCCAAAAAAGATAGGTCTTATGGACGCTGGTATGTTGCCAGCTAGACATGTGTTGGTGAATCTGGTTAGTTCCACCAAGAGGTTCTTTGCAATGTCACCCAGTGCAGGGTTGAGCATTTGCTTGAGGTGGCTGGGTTTTAGTCCTGTGAACCCACCTGCTGATCCTGTAGGGAAGGACATGGCTGCTTTATGGACCACAGATTCAGCCACCCAGAGAGGTTCTGCTCCGGTAGACCCCACTTGTACAATGTCGTCCTCACGCGGAGCCCTGGGTGGGTGTTTCTCCCTTAGGGCTTGAGCTGTTGCGGCATCTCTGTCGGCAATTGAGTCCTCACTGGTGATGACTCGTATTGCGCCAATAGTGTTTCCTTCTTCTATTTTCTTGGTGACTGATGTTCTGATTTTTGATGTCTCGGATATGCCACTGTTGCTCTTCCTGCCGTGGGTGTTTCTCGCGCGAGTGGGAAGGCGCACCTGGTTGTCCTCCCTGGGAAAATCATTTATAGCTTTGATGACTGAGGCAGCTAAGGTTTTGTCTCTCCTTGCAGGGGTGGCTAGACATATGTTGCCAAACAATAGGAGGTTGTGCCATGC
>NC_091161.1:27698356-27805856 GCF_040958095.1 Procambarus clarkii | reverse complement strand
TATATATATATATATATATATATATATATATATATATAATATATAATAATTAAGATATAATGTGTGTGTAAATCACGAAAAATAAACAAGTGATTAAAAATGTGACAAGTGTCAGACCACAGAGAAAAGTTGAAACAGGAATTTCTTTAAGTACTTTCGTATATTAATACATCTTCAGGAGTGGTTTTACAGGTCGAGTACTGGACATAAATAGGCAGGAGAGAATGGTGGAGTGAGGTGAGGTACAATAAGTGTACACAAATATGAGCCGCACAAAAACTGCAGAGGGCCTATTGGCCCATCCGATGCAGCTCCCACTCATAACCACACACAAGCCCAGACATGGATAATCATAGAATAAGATAATTAATAGTTACAATGAATTAGTGAGACAAATGTGTTCCAATGATCCTACTCAAATCGCAATTTAATTGATCGGGATCTAAGTTATATAAACCACTGCTAATGTTCAAATTACTTTCTTTTGTGATCTGTATCAAAGCAGATTCAATTATGTTTCTGTTATAGGTGCTTTTACAATTCGTTATTGAAGCCATCTCCCAATCAGCTTGGTGAGCATCTTCTGACAAATGAACGAACAAAGCATTGGACAATTGGCCATGTCTTACAGAGTATTTATGTTGCGAAATTCTACATTTCAAATCTTTAGATGTTTGCCCAACATAGAACTTATTAGTGTCTTTACAAGGTATTTTATAAATGACACAATTATCACTACGAGGGCTGTTTCTAACTAATAGCTTACCAACAGTATTTTCATAGCTAAACAATACATGTATATTAAAAAATTTCAAGGCCTTGACAATATTCTCAAACCCAGAGAAATATGGTAAACATAACACATTCTTTGGGCGAATTTATTCCCTGTATATATTATTATAATATGTACGACGTGCTTTGCTACGGCAAACTTCCAAAAAATTCAGTGTGTAGCAAAGCTTGAGACCAATCGAATCAATATTCTTAAACTCTTCATCTAAGAATTCTGGACTCACAACTCGAAGAGCTCTTAGATACATTGAAGAAAAAAATTATTTTTTCACATTGTATCTATGCCCTGAAAAATAATGAACATAAGATAAATTTTTCGTAGGTTTTCTGTAGACACTAAACTTTAGTGAAAAGTCTTCCCTATGAATAAGTACATCTAGGAATGGCAAACATTTATCAATTTCAGTTTCTATAGTAAATTTTATACAGGTGACTTGATCATTGTTTGGCTACAAATTCGTCTGTTTACATCTGAAGGCCATATACACAAAATATCAACAACATATCTAAACCATGGAATGATTCCAGGGGTAATTTTTTAAACAAATTTATTTTCGAAGAATTCCATGTACAAGTTTGAAAGCAATGGCGATAAAGGATTCCCCATTGCCATTCCAAAAGTCTGTAAATAATACTCATAATTAAAGGTAAATTTACATTCTTTAATGCACAACTTAACAAGATTGACAATAATATCAGCAGAAAGAGGTAAAACATGACTCATTAGTTCACGAGCAAGATAATCAAGAATATCATCAACCGGTACCTTTGTAAACAAGGAACAAACGTCAAAACTTATTAACTTTATATCAGGAGTGACAGGAACACTATTCAATTTGTTAACTAATTGAAGAGAACGTCAAATGAGAAGAGGAAATAGTTCCTAACAATGGGGACAAGATTTTGGTAAGCCATTTAGAAAGCTTGTAAGAAATGGATCCCACCGAACTGATGATAGGCCTCATGGGATTGTTAGGTTTATGCGTCTTGACAAGTCCATAGAGATATGGTAATGAAGGTGATGAGGTAGTAAATTGATTAAGAAGATCTTTATGCTTACTTAACTTCCTCAAGCTGCTATTGAAGAACTAGTTGATGTCCTCAAGCGGATTTTTCCTCAGTTTAGTGTATGTTGAAGAATCTAGGAGATCATTCATTTTCGAAATATATTCCTCCACTCCTTCCAACCAGAAATATAAATCACTCCTTCTGAAGATGTATTATTATACGAAAGTACTTAAGGAAATTCCTGTTTCAATTTTCCTGTGGTCTGACACTATCACATTTTTAATCACGTGTTAATTTTTCGTGATTTACACACATAATGAGAACCACGTTCTCTTTCGCTATGCTGTTCCCTCAGACTGCTTCCTTCGTGACCATCTTCGCTACTCTACTAGTGAAAGCACAGTGCACTCGCACCCGCCTCAAATTCCTGAAACAATGTCTTAGTGAGCAAGTTGTACCCAAGTCTCTGCTACCTGGATGAAATATATAGTATTTCATCCATCAGAAGATTTTTCCAGTCCAAAGGTATTGCGTGATGAAAGTTCCTTTTTGCTGTATCCAGGCTTTTGAAAACAAAAAGTTCACTTGATCTTGTAACTTCAATGTGTTTTTTCAAAATGGTAGCACAGAAATCGCTGAACGGTTCATCACCTAATATGAGGATTCAAATTCTTCTGCTCTCTTCATTCGCTCCGATGTTCCCTTTGTCCTCTTACTTTTTTCCTCGCCTCTCCACTGTTCTGCCGCCCGTGTCTTTGTGCGTAGATGGTACACGGTTTGTTCCATTTATCTCCCCCCCCCACTGTCCCACTTTCTCTTCACGATCTTAAACAACACCTGGACTCCTTGCCGGAGCCTGTGCTCCTGCTGGGTGATTTCAATTGTCGTCATGCCCTTTGGAGTGATGTGCTGACAAACACTCGGGGTCGCCTCCTTGAACCTTTCATCCTCTCTTCTTCCCTGTCCCTTCTTAATTCTGGTGAGCCCACTCATTTGGACTCTCGGACTCACTCCCTTTCTTATCTCGATCTTTCTCTGTGCTCGTCATCCCTTTCCTTAGATTTCGGGTGGCGGGTCCTTGATGACCTCCATGGCAGTGACCATTTTCCTATCCTTGTTACCTTTTTCTATTTTTGCCCTCCTCTCTCCTTCCCTAGGTGGCGGTTTGCCAAGGCTGACTGGCGCCTCTTTACTCCCCGTGCTACTATTTCCGACCTATCCGTTCTGCCTCTCCCTTGCGCCCTCCTTCTTTTTCATGACACTCTTTGACGCTGCCCTCCACTCTATTCCTCGCTCTTCCTCTCGGGGAACGCAGAAGTGCGTTCCCTGGTGGAATATGGACTGTGCTCGGGCTGTCCGCTGTAAGCGTGCAACCTGGAAGAGACATCGCCGCCGGCAGACGGTTGAGTCTTTTCTTTTGTTTCGGAAGGTGAGTGCAGTGGCCAGTAGGACCATCCGTGCAACTAAACGTGCTTGCTGGGCGTCTTGTGTCTCCACCGTTATGTCCGAAACTCCTCTCCCACTGGACTGGAAGCATACCCGCAAGATTGCGGGTAAGTTCGTTCCCGAGGTCTCACCGGTCCTTCGCCTCCATGGTGCTCTTGTGGCGGACCCGTTGCAGGTTGCGACCGAACTGGGTTCCCATTTCTCCTCTGTTAGTTCTGGTTCTCATCTCCCCCAATCCTTCCTTCTTTGTAAGCCTCTTTTTTGAATCTCGTCCTTTAAATTTTTGTACTTATCTTCACCTTCGCTATAATGATCCCTTCTCTCTCTTCGAGCTTCAATCTGCCCTAGCCCTTTGCGGTTCTATGGCAGCGGGCTTCGATGGCATTCATTATGAAATGCTTCGCCATCTCCCTCCATGCACGTCTCGGTATTTACCGAGCCTGTATAATCGGGTCTGGGAGTCTTCGTCAGTCCTTGAAGACTGGCTCGATGCTGTTGTCCTCCCTGTTCGGAAACCAGGGTCTCTCGGGTCATCCCTCAAGGACTTCCGCCCTATTGCGCTCACGAGTTGTCTGCAAGCTCTTTGAACGTATGGTTAACGTTCGTTTGATGTGCTTCTTAGAACACTATCACCACCTCTCCCCTTCTCAATTTGGTTTTCGCAAGTGCCGCAGCACAACGGATGTCCTGGTGAACTTGGAGGTCTATATTCATACTGCTTTCGCTGCGAAAACCTCCGTTGTTGCCGTCCTTTTTGACCTGGAAAAGGCTTACGACACTACCTGGTGGTATCATATTCTGTCTCAAGTTCATTCTTTTGCCCTTCGTGAGAACCTCCCTCTCTTCCTCCAGAGCTTCCTCTCTCGTCGTTTCTTTCGTGTGCGGCTTGGTGCTGCTCTCTCTGCCCCTTTTCAGCTGTATGAGGGTGTACCCCAGGGTAGTGTTCTGAGCACTACTATTTTTTTTCTAGTTGCCCTCAACGGTTTTCTTTCCTCTCTTCCTTCTGGTGTCTTCTCTGCTCTCTGTATTGATGATCTTACCCTTTGCTGTTGTTGATGATTCACCTCTCCTTCACCGGCGGTTTCAGTTTGCGATTGATGCCGTGTCGTCTTGGGCCACTGATCATGGCTTAAAGTTCTCTGCGTCTAAGACTTGTGCTATGACTTTTACTCGGAAGCATGTCGTTCTTCGTCCCTCTTTGTCGCTTTATGGTCATCCAATTGTGTACAGGGATTCCGCTAAGCTTTTGGGGTTAGTCTTTGACACTCGTTTGTCTTGGTCAGCCCATATCTCTTACCTCCGAGTTGAATACTCTAAGGCCCTTAACCTCCTTAAGGTTTTGTCCCAAAATTCTTGGGGAGCGGATAGGCGCACGCTCCTCTATTTGCACTCCTCTCTCGTCCTGTCTAAACTCGATTATGGTTGCCCTGCATACTCTTCTGCTTCTCCTCCTCCTCTTCACCGTCTTGATGCTTTGCACCATACTGGGTTGCGTCCAGCTCTGGTGCCTTTCGTTCGACTCCAGCCCTCAGTTTGTATGTTGACACTGGTTTTCTCTCTCTTCAGGACCGCCTTGATCGCTACTGTCTTCGCTATCTTGCACGGTCCTTACAACATCCTTCCTGTCGCCTCTGTTGTGCTTTGACTTTTCCTCCTCCTGTAGCTCCTGCTCCTCTTCAACGTCGCCCACTTTGTCCGGTTATCTCGCTTACAGGATTCTCTTTCTGTTCATATTTCTAATATTTTCCTCATTGTTCCTTCCTTGCCTCCATGGAGTCCCCCCCTTTCCAAGTTTTGTACGTTTTTGACTTGAATTACTAAAGCTTTTACCCCTCCTACAATTCTGAAAAGCCTCTTCCTTGAGTACTTTTCTTCACACTCCCACTCTATTTCCGTCTTCATCGATGTGTCTTAGTCTGCGGACGGTGTGGGCTATTCTGTTGTTTTTCCTGATCGTACTTATGTGTCGCCTCCCTTCGGAGGCTAGCGTCTTTACGGCAGAACTTAATGCTATTCTCTATGCTCTTCGTCTCATGCTTTCTCATTCTCATTCCTCCTTTGCGGTTGTAGTTGCTCTCGTAGTGCCCTCATGGCTCTAGGGTCCTTTAATCCTGTTCATCCAGTGGTCATCGAGATTCAACATTGGCTGTTTCTTATTTCTAGTAAATTTAAATCAGTAGAGTTTTGTTGGTTCCCAGCCATATTGGTGTTTCTTTCATCGAGTGTGCGGAGGCTGCCGCTAAGGAAGCTATCCGTTCTTGTCCCATCTCCCATAAAAGTATTCATTATTCCGACTTTTATCCTGTTATTCATTCCTCCATCCTTGCCCGTTGGCAGGCTTGTTGGTCGTCTGTTACTGGTAACAAACCACGTACTCTTAAGAGTTTTGTGTCCGCGTGGCCGCCATCCTCCCACTGTAACCGGCGATGGGAAACGACTCCGGCAAGGTTGCATATTGGCCATACTCGCTTAACTCAAGGTCACTTGATGGAGAGCCGCCCTCCTCCTTATTGTCCTAATTGCATTGTCCCTCTTACTGTCATGCATATCCTTTTTGAATGTCCTGACTTCCGAGACGAGCGTGTCTTGTTTTCCGACCGTCCCCCACGGTCGCTTGTCTCTTGATAGTATTCTTGGTTACTCGAATACTTTTGATATCGTTCACCTTATGCATTTCTGTTCTTGTATAGGCATCCTTGTTGATATTTAACGCCCTCTGATTATCCCACACTTTGATGGTGCTACACAGCCTTCTCAGTTTAGTGCCTTTTGATAATCTCTTACTTGGACGACATATTTGACCTCGAGACGCAAAATGTTACCACTAAAGACACCAATCAGGAAAAAGAGTAGCTAACACCGTCCGCAGACTTAGTCCCATCGGTGAAGACGGAAACGGAGCGGGAGTGAGAAGAAAAGTGCTCAAGGAAAAGATGTTTTAAAACCGTAGAAGGGGTAAAAGTTTTAGTGATGCGGGTCAAGGATGTACAAAACTGTGGAAGGGGGACTATATATGGGGGCAAAGAAGGAACACGAGGAGAAATATTAGAAATACGAACAGAAAGAGAATCCTGTAAGCGAGTTAACCAGACAGAAAGAGGGAGGTGGTGAAGAGGAACAAGAACCGCAGGAGAGGTAAAAGTTAAAGCACGACAGAGGCGAGAGGAAGGATGTTGCAAGGACCGTGCAAGATAACGAAGACAGTAGCGATCACGGCGGTCCCGGAGAGATAGGAAGCCAGTGTCAAAATACAAGCTGAGAACGGGAGTCGAACGAAAGGCACCAGAAGTGAGGCGCAACCCAGTATAGTGCAAAGCATCATGAAAGCGAAGAGTAGAAGGAGAAGCAGATGAGTAAGCAGGGCAACCACAATCGAGCTTACAGGACGAGAGAGGATGTAAAGCGAGGAGAGTGCGTCTATCCGCTCCCCAAGAAGTATGGGACAATACCCGAAGGAGAGTAAGGGCCTTAGAACACCCACCACGGAGGTAAGAGATATGGGGATACCAAGACAAACGAGTGTCAAGGAATAACCCCAAAATCTTCGGGGAATCTTTGTACTCAAGGAGATGACCATAAAGTGACAAAGAGGGACGGAGAACAACCCGTTTCCGAGTAAAAGTCATGACACAAGTCTTGGTATTACAGAACTTGAAGGCATGATCGGTTGCCCAAGACGACACGGCATCAATCACAAGTAGAAGCCGGCGTTGAAGGAGAGGCGAATCATCACCCTGACAGCAAAGGGTAAGATCATCGACATAGAGAGCGGAGAAGACGCCTGAAGGAAAAGAGGAAAGAATTAAGACCATTGAGGGCAACCAGAAAAATAGAGCTCGGAACACTACCCTGGGGGGCACCTTCGTATTGCTGAAAAGAGGCAGAGAGCGGTACCAAGACTCATCCGAAATGAACGACGAGAGAGGAAGCTGGGGAGAAAGAGAGAGAGATGGCCACGAAAACCAAAAGAATGAAGCTGGGATAGAATATGGTATTGCCAAGTGGTGTCATAAGCCCTTTCCAGGTTAAAAAGAAAGGCAACAACGGAGGTCTTTGCAGGAAAAGCAGTATGAATATAGACCTCCAAGTTCACCTGTTGTGCTGCGGCACTTGCGGAAACCAAATTGAGAAGGGGAGAGGTGGTGATGGTGTTCCAAGAACCACATCAGACGAACATTAACCATACGTTCAAAGAGTTTGCAGACACAACTTGTGAAGGCAATAGGGCAAAATTCCTTAGGGGATGTTCCCAGAGACCCTGGTTTGCGAAACAGAGAGGACAACGGCATCGAGCCAGTCCTCGGGGACTGACGACGACTCCCAGATCTGATTATACAGACTTAGTAAATACTGAGACATGCACGAAGGGAGACGGCGAAGCCTCTCATAATGAATGCCATTGGAGCCCGCCGCCGTAGAACCGCAGAGGTCCAGGGCAAACCAAAGTTCACAGAGAGAGAAGGGATCGTTATAGGGAAGGCGAAGATGAGTACAGAAATACAAAGGACAAGACTAAAGAACAGGTTTATGAAGGAGGAAAGATTGGGGAAGATGAAAACCAGAGCTAACAGAAGAAAAGAGTTCGGTAACGACCTGCAATGGGTCCGCCATAAGAGTGCCACAGAGGTGAAGGACCAGTGAGACATCGGGAACAAACTTAACTGATATCTTGCTGATACACTTCCAGATCTGCAGCAGAGGAGTTTCGGACGTAATGGTTGAGACATGAGATGCCCAACAATTACGTTTTGCCATACAGATGGCCCTACAGGCCACCGCACTCGCCTTCCGAAATAAAAGAAAAGAATCGGCCGTCTGCCGGCGGCGGTCTCTCTTCCAGGCTGCACGCTTACAGCGGACAGCCTGAGCACAGTCTGTATTCCACCAAGGAACGCACTTCTGTGGGCCCCGAGAGAAAGAGTGAGGAATAGAGCAGAGGGTAGCGTTGAAGACAGTCATAAAAAAGGAGGAGAGAGCGAGGGAGAGGCAGAAGGGAGAGGTCAGAGAAAGCAGCACTGAGGGTAAATAGGTATCAATCTGTCTTAACAAACTGCTACCTAGGGAAGGTGAGGGGAGGGTGAAAGAGAAAAGGGTAACAAGGATGGGGAAATGGTTACTGCCATGGAGGTCATCAAGAACCTGCCACGTGACATCTAAGTAAAGAGAAGATGAGCAAAGATAAAGATCAAGACAGGAAACGGTGCGAGTCAGAGAGTCCAAATGCGTGGGCTCACCGGAATTCAGAAGAGACAGGGAAGAAGAGAGGATAAACGGCTCAAGAAGGTGACCCCGGATGTTCGTCAGAACATCACTCCAAAGGGAATGACAATTGAAATCACCTAGCATGAGCACAGGCTCCGGCAAGGAGTCCAGTAGGTGTTTCAGATCGGGAAGAGAAAGTGGGACGCTTTGGGGGAGGTAAATGGAACAAACGGTGTACCATTTCCTCACAAAGATACGAGCAGCAGAACAATGGAGACGCGAAGGGAAAAGTAAGGGGACAAAGGGAACATCAGAGCGAATCAAGAGAGCAGAAGAGTTAGGAGCCCCAGCAACAGCTGGGAGGGGGGGGAGAGAAAGGAATAGCCACGAAAGCGACCAGGACGAGCACCAAGCATCGGCTCCTGGAGACAAACACAAAGGCGCGAAAACCGCGAAATCAGAAGCTGGAGTTCGAGGAAATTGGCGTAACCACCACGAACGTTCCATTGAAGAATAGACATCGACGAGAAGATTAAGGACAGTAACAGAGAACAACGAAGAAACAAAGGCGAAAAGGGAACACAGAACGTTAAAGGCCAGGATCAGGGTCATGGGGCAGCAAAGTCAGGTTTAGGGGGCATGAGTAAACTGAGTAAAGGAGGGAAGGCAGCTAAAGGACTGACCAGGGGCGGACGAGCAGGGTCCGGAGGAGGAAGAGGGGGGATAACTGAGGGTCAAGGACAGCAGCAGGAGGGACAGAAACAACGGGACGCACTTCAGCAAGGGCACCGACTGAGAGGGAAGCGGGGACCAAAGAGACCTCCATAGCAGGAACAGGGGGCGTAACCACGAAAATGGGAGGGGACGGAGCGAGTGTGTCAGACGTAGGGGGCCAGGAAGAAAGAGAAGCCTTTTTACCCGCCAGGGGGAAGAAGGAGAGGCCTGGCTTACGCTTCTGACTCAGACAGGTGTCCCAGCAACTACGTACTGGGCAACGGATTCTAGCGTCTCAACAGAAGCTGAACGAGAGCATACATGACGGCCGTTGGGAGAGCGATGGACATCATCCCGTACCGACAGGCGGCGTGGAGAGCCAATAGACGGAGAAGGATGGGAAGGAGGAACGGAGGGAGACGAGGAAGACGACACAGGAGACATGACAGACCGGGCAGGAAGAAGGGGAAAACCAGACAGAGGATCAGGAGGGGGACCCTTCGGGACAGAACTCAATTGAACAGAGGAGGGAGCGGTGGGCGTATCAGGGGTCCAAGGCCTGGAAACGGTTTCAAATCTGAGGAAGGTGGGAAGGACGAGGAGAAGAAGAGCGCAACACACGAGCATAAGACGTTAGCATAAGGCGGGAGCCGGCGAACCTGGCGCCTTGCCTCAGGAAAAGGTAAACGCTCCCGGTGCTTCAAGTTGAGGACGGCTGCCTCAAGCTTGTAATGTATACACACACGGGAGAAGGTAGGGTGGGCCTCACTGCAATTGAGGCAGCGAGCCTGGGGAGAAGTGCACTCTGACTTAGTGACCTACGCCCCCCACACAAAGGACAGAGAGAGACAGTTCCAGAGAAGCAGAGGGCACCATGCCCAAATCTCCAGCACTTACTACAGAGTCGAGGAGAGGGAATGTACTCTTGGACGGAGCACCTGGCACCAGCAAGAATGACAGACGGCGGAAGGGTCCTACCATCAAAGGTAATCTTCACAACTCGAAGGGGTTGATGGCGACGACCACTAGGGGGACGAGTAAACGAGTCTACCTGGAGGACAGATTGGCCCTGGGCATCCAGGATATGACGAATATCCTCGTGGTAGTCATGGAGATTCCGAACACCGGTAGCAACATGGGGTGGGAGGAGAATAGTGCCAACACTGGTATTCAACCGAGCGTTCATGGAGACGTGAACAGGAGTCTCGCCAAGGCAGGACAAGGCGGCCAAGTGGGAGGGTGCATCCTGAGAAGGAGCAGCAATGACACATGCACTGAGACCGGTGGGGTGGAAAGTAACAGATATCTATGGAATCAACAAGGTTCCTATGAAGGGAGAAATCGTCAGGAGGCGCAGAATCAAGAGGGAGGAGATCAAAGTATTTGGCCTACGAAGCGCGACCAAACAAGGCCTGATACACATCAGCACAGGAAGGAATCGAGCGAGTGCGGCTGTGTCGAGGGTTTCGTTGAGAACCCCCAGAGAGAGAGGAGTTAAAAGGCACAGTAGTCACAATTAAAGACCGAACCGTGCCAGGGGACGGGGTGGTCACCACTGGGGGCTTGGGGCTCGACCCAACCACAGAGGGAAAGGAGGGAGGGGAGCCGAGGGGAGTCGAGGGGAGTAGTCAGGAGGGTCAGAGGAGGAGCAAGGTCAGGGCCCAACGCAGTGGGAGCTACAGACCCTGGTCTGCCAATACAGTCCGACTCGGTGGCATGGTCGCCCACTCAACGAACCTGAGAGGGTACAAGAGGAACATTCATCAACATAAACATGAAAAGAAACACTTTCACTCACGAATGTGCCCCCACAGTCACCATGGAGCCACAATTAGAGGTAGGACACCCAACAATCACGGCTATCGCCGATCAAGCTGGGGTCCCCTAGGGGTGTGTCACGAGTATACGCCCCACAAACGCCACCTTAAGAACCGTCAGTCCGAGATCGGGTTCAGTGACGAAAGGGGGATTGACAATAAAAGGTTCCCCTCGCTCTAGACGTTGGTTATTACAGTTCTGCGGATGCAAGAGTATGCCTCCTCAAGCACCCGGGCGTCAAAGCAAAAGAAGGCAAAAAGAATGGTCAAAACAGGCACAAGGTCAGCAGGAAATGACAACGAGAAAGAAGAGGGGGGGGGGGGGGGGGGGGAGAAAAACGAAACAAAAGGAAAAGAAAAAGGCGTCCAGCAAAATTTGAGAGGACAGCAGCAGGAGCACAAGGCTGCAAAAGGACAGGGGGACCGCCCCAAGGAGCATCACACTCCAGCAGCCGCCCACCAAGCCCCCTTACGGCAGCAACGAGCTGGACAGGGAGGGGGAATGTCGTCCAATAGGATCTCCAACTCCACTTTCCGGGCCATCCCAATTGGTATAGACATAACGTGAGTTTGTACCCAGATTTAAGATAGATTTGGTCCTCAGTGATTTTGATTCCAGCAAGGTTTAAGAAGCCATCTCAGGGTCGTGGAATAGCCATTGGTCCTCCAAATAATGTCAGTTCCTTAATGATCCTGGTTTCGGTGCTGTGGCGATGTCGATCTGTAAGGATATCAGTGTTGGTCTATTCGAGTACGGAGGTCTTCGTCGATGTTGGGGTTTCTCCATTGGTCTGTAGCATTTAGTAGTTGCGCTTTATCTTTGATCTCCTTTTCTGTCTTGTGTATCTGATTTCGAATCAGATTTTGGCGATATTTTATCGTGAAGGCTTGCATTTTAATATTAGTATATTAGACCTTAGGGCAGGACACGTGAAGGTAGAAAAATTTTCCCTCCCATATTTTCCTTGATGTTAGGCAAGATAGGCCTTCTGTTATATTTTGATATTTGCTAATGTATTTCTAGGAATCATAGTAGATTAGGCTATGGGACAGTACACATGTTATCTACTGCCTGGTGAAGACAGCGAGTGGCGTGAGCGGCCAACCTGCTGGAGGACTGTGAACCTACGCTGAAGGAGTCGCCCCCCAGTGAGATTGATTGATTAATTGATAAAGATTAAGCCACCCAAGAGGTGGCACGAGCATGAATAGCCAGTAAGTGATAAAAAATTTTGTTCAGTAAATATTTTCAGTGTGCTGAGGTCACATTTAATAGTCAGGCTGTTATCGCAGGGGAGGAAACTGCTTGACAGTGTTTGAGGGTGTCCAGCTGCTGGACACCTTTTCTTGACCAGAAGAGTCGTGTTGAGGACTTCAGGGTGGTTACTGCAAGATTCGGGGACTTTTAAAGCTCTTCTAAGGTCGTTGGTTGCTTGACATTCCAGGAGACAGTGAAGTAGTGGCTTTTCTGTGACAAGCAGAATTCTTGGCGAATCGGATACTTTTGATATCGTTCGCCTTAGGCATTTCTCTTCTCGTATTGGCATCCTAAGCGATATTTAACGCCCTCTGATTATTCCGCACGCTTGATGGTGCTACATAGCCTCCTAGTTTGGTGCCTTCTTTTGATAATTACTTTTAGACAGTTGCATGCCAAAATAGGACAAGACTAGCACAAATGTTGAACAAATTTAAAAGGAAACATCATTTGACATCGTTAAAAGGAAACATCAATCGTCGTACACTAATGTACGACGATTGTCGTACATTAGGTAGTGTAAGTATTGTTTTTAAACTGTAATTTTCATGGCAACATGCATGGGAATGTGGGGTAAGAATGAGGAGGGAAGGGGGAAATTGGAGGTGAATTCCAAATGCTTCAAATTGATTCGTACAGTAGATTTCATACACTCTAATTAAGGATTAACAAGAAAGAGATAATAAGCATCAGGCTTGTTTTGGGAGAAACTTTTAGGGAAGAGTTTCAAATTGTCAGTTTCAGTGAACCAAAAAAGAATTTAGAGGATAAAAATGTGAAGGTTACTTCAAGGAAAATTTCAAATTAATTTTGTGAAACAATTAAGGTTTTCAGATAGTAGATATGCATGTCGAGGTTAGTGCAAGTATGAACGAACATTTAGGGGGTGTGAAATACACTAACTGTTATCAGTGAGTTCTTTCCCGTACAAGTAACTGCAAAACCCCTTCGTGACTGTCTCCCCTTCCATTCGTCAGCTGACAATTGCTCCCCCCCCCCCCCCCACTCCCTACCCGGCTCCTCCCACTACACGCATTTAGTAATTACACGCATTTAGTAATTTAGTAATTACTCCCTTGCATAAGAAAAAAAGTATGTATGAAATAGGAGAGCTGAGGGCAACATATGATTGTATAATTAGAAAACTGCCTACAGAAAACACTCTACATGTATATTGTGATGGGTCAGTAGCTAGGGATGGGAAGGCAGGATGTGGAGTCTTGATCAGGGAGTACACTGACATCGGCACTGTAGATACTGTTATTGGACGCCGCTTAACTGACAATGTCTCTTCAACGCAGGCTGAACTCCAAGGAGTATTAGCAGGATTAAAGGAAGTAGTCAAATGTGGTAAAAATGCTTGCTTCTTTATTGACAGCAAAGGAGCGTTAGAGTCTTTAAATAGCAGACGCCCAGTATATCAGAATATTGTGATAGTGTAGAGAGAATGTTAAGAGACTAGAAAAAACTGGGTATAAAGTAAGATTCATGTGGATCCCTTCACATGTGGGAATACTGTTGAATGAGGTAGTTGATGACATAGCGAAGAGAGCCACTGAAAAAACTCTTGTTGATGTTGTATGTCGGTTAACCTTGAAACAAATAAAAATAAGAATCAAGATGATCCAGGAGGGTGAAGAAATGATAAAGAGAATGGCAATGGAGAATTATTCAATAATAAATACAAATTCCTCCTTCACTTATGGTAAAGGAAAGTCTACTTGGAAGGATTCAATTTACATGAGATTAAGATTAGGATACAAATATATCTGGCAATACGGTGTTGATGTCAGTGAAAAAGATAAGGAGTGTAAATTATGTTGTATGCCGCACGCCCACACCTTAGAACGTTATGTATTAGTGTCAACTTATTGATAACTATAGAAATAAGGAAATAAATAGTGTACCACATCAAATTGTTTGGATGTGTGATAATGGTATGATAGACAGTATACTTAGGAGCTACAAGAATTTTGCCCCGAGAGTGCAACAATTATATGCTGTACTTACTATATAAACCTGCAATGTTAAATGGGATTCTTGTAATGTTATTTGTCTATTTGTACTCACAGAATTTGTGCGCCCCTTGAGGGACTTGAAGTAGAGGGGGGTAGAAATAGCCTAAGCTACTCTATCCCTTTGTGATGTATTTCTTGCTTATCTCAATAAACATACTTGAACTTGAACGCATTTAGTGTAAATGTCTGCATCACTAACTATCCTTCCCCTAGCCTAAATAGTCCTATTGTATGTAAATAGCGAATTAAGTGTGATACTAACACAAAGTATCCCTCAGTGCGCCCTGTTAAAGCGCCATTCAGCTACCAGCGATCCATCGTCCTGTTAATCCACCATTCATCTAATGGTTCATGCCGTTATCCACCACCTACCAGCTCCTCCATCTAACAGTGACACCTAGCTTTTTTTTTTTAACTTGCGTTAAGAATCGTAAATTAACGATTCAACCCAACCTAACTTTCCTAACGTAACTGTGATGTGTTTGTCATCCAGTATATTAAGCACCATATATTATGCTGCATATAATAATGTTGAAGAAAAAGGTTGACAAAGTAATTTACATATATTTTAAATGTTGATAGCGAGTATTGAGGGTAATCTAGTGTTAATTATACTGAGTGTTAAATCATAAATCTCCGATGTAAAACCGAACACTAAAATTTGAGAATTATTATAATGCGTTCTTGAACTCACACAATGAAAATCTGCAATAACTTAAAAAAGCCCTCATGCGAACAGGCAACCTATGCGCTGGGCATTCCCAGACACACGCACCAGAGAACCTGGCTCTACATTGTAAAACCATGTAGGCCTTACTGATCTTTCGGGGGTTCCAGGGGCTTCCACTAAAGCCTACAGGGTTCAGTAGAACCCAAGGTTGCAATCCTTTGACCATATCATGGCCTGGTTGTCTGGGGCGTGTTCCTGGGAATGCCGAGCGCATATTTTCGAATCCTCACAACGGCTCCATATTTCCTCATTGATACATCAGTGTATCAGAGAGGTACATGTCAATCTTACTGGATGGGTACTCAACCCTCTCGAGGGGAACCTTTTCTTAACACTTTGACGTGCCTCACTAACATGGCTTGTCTCACCCCAAATTTCAACGATTTACAAAGGCTCCAGTCAAGATACAGATATAAACTATATATAACAGAGCATTTAATCTCGACAAAGGGTTAAAATGTGCGTTGTTAAATAGATATTTCTTTTATTCTTACCGACTCTATTGAAGACAACTAGCCCAGTGTAGGACACGCCAGGGATGGGTCAAGTAATCTTCGTCTCCAAGACTCGGCCTTCACCTGTTCAGGCACTGACAGACAAATTGATGTGGACTATGATGCATAGATAAGTCACAGTGAAGACAATTCAACACAAAAAGTATGTTCTTGAAAATCAAATCCACATCCAGGTGTCCTTATTAACACAAGATGGTGGCTGTGACCACAGATGGGTGGCCACTGTGGTCAAGCACTTACAGCTGCCCGAGGTTCAGGAACCACCAGGAGGATGATGGTAACGTTTGTACCTGTAGTACTGAGGCTTGAAGCTGCTATCGATTGCTGGTGGCGTACACAGTCGGGGACACGTGTAAGAATATGGTACCTGGCTCCCCTCGCTACTCTTGTGGACAATCCATGCGTAGCATCTGTTGGTCTTAATGTTCTCGTATTAAATATTCTCAGACGAAACATTCTGGGTTCGCGGCAATCTCCAGTGATATGAGGAAAGGGATTTTCATAGCTGTTGATGTTACATGTTGACTGCATGTGCGAGTCCTCCAGGAGTGCGTGCGGCCAGGAGTGTTCTAGACTCTTTAATAATTGGGAGGGATCAAACATGTTTAGTATCTGTGTAAAGGCCATGACGCTAATATAAATATTACATAATAACTTGGTCTATCCATTAAGAATTGAAGGAAGATATAATAAAAATTAAGAGTTGTGAAGCATCAGGCGAGAGGTAGTCGTTACTAAGAACTGTAGGCTGTGGAGAAAGCTCATAATGACCTACATTACTAGGATGAGCCGATCATCAGCCATGAGACTCGCCGCCGGCGCCACTGTGAGGGTGTGGGGAAAAAAAGAAAAAAAAAGTAGTTAGTAAACAGTTGATTGACAGTTGAGAGGCGGGCCGAAAGAGCAAAGCTCAACCCCCGCAAACACATCTAAGTGAATACTGGTACAGCAGGCCGCACACGGGTTTGTTCTCTGGGAAACTTCAGATTCTGAGCAACCATCAGCTCAAATCCTCGCAGTTTTGTGAGGAACAACCCACCAATACCCAGACTCAAAGCTGCTGATGTAACCTGTTGACTGTATTCCTGCTGCCGACCGCCAGGAGTGTGTGCTGCAATATTTTTTGCAAGTAAAGTTGCAGATTTCTTCTGCAAATCTAGGATAAATACCGTTGCAGACTATCTGTTGTACACCTGGCTAGTTTTCTGCACAGTGGTCGGGTCACCCGGCTCCCAATGATCTATTATTTTCGTGTGTCTGAGGGCCGTATCACTGAGCAAGTCGTTACCTTGTGAGCAGTGCCACACCATTAAAGGTGTACTGATCTTCACAGGAAAAGGTAGACCAAACTGCTCAACTAGGTGTTAGGTATCCCAGATTCCACCTGGGAAAATCGTTTTACGACTTCCATTGAAGGGAAATAAATTTATTCAGACCTAGGAGTGTCTCGGTCATTAGGTAGGAATGTGAATCGGCCCTCACTACGGAGAGACGTCAACAGGAAGTCAAAGAGGATTTTTTTTTTTTTTTTTTTTATAAAAGAAATATACAAAGTATAGCACAATATATACATGACATGAACCTAAGAACAGAACATAACAACAAAAACATAATCATAAACAGGCATAGAAGAGAACATTGCATAATAAGACCCCAGAAACTCCAGGGACACAAGTCCGAATACACACAAACATAGAAACGGACACACAACAAACGGACGCATACGGACATGGAAAGACACAACATATAAAGGATAAACCAGACACACATATAAATACACAATGCACACAAGTACAGAAAGAACACAAAACATAATCACATCGCACACAAATCATATAAGTAACAAAAACAAACCATGGCCAAGGCCCAGGCACTACTATATGACAACCCCAAGAAAGAATCCGGGGCGAACAATGAAACACAGAGATACATGTACCCTAAACAATCACACTTCCAGGAAGAACAACAATCAAACCAACAAAATGAGTAACAAAACAGCCGCATGCAACTCACTCAAGGTACAAGCAACGGCCCACGCAGGAGCCAACATAGAAGCAAACCCACACTCACACTCAACCCCACACACCAAACCGAACACACAACCACAGGAGCAACCACACACACACCCAGCACAACACCCCCGAGGGCGCCATCGGAACAACCTCAGGACACCCCCAACCCGTCGCGACACACTGGCCGCACTTCAGCCTGGACCCCAGGGCGATCACAATGAACACTGCCAGTCGCCGTACCCAGCCCCACGGACGAGCCCTCTGCCGGATCCGCAGAGCCCTCACCAACCGGAACAAGGGCCGAAGACCCCCGACAGGTACTCTTAGACAACACGACCACCAGGTCCCGGTCACCGCGATGAGCCACCCACCCAGAGGTGCCACCATCAGGAGGCGCAGCTGCCGTCACTGGAGGCACCACAGAAGAAACCCCCTCGATGTCCTCGCCCGCAACCTCCATCGCAACACCGCCCTCCGCCCACAACCGACGAGGCGATGTACCCTGAGCCGAACGACGGCGCTTCACATGAGGCTGCTGATCGTCGGTACAACGACCCCCAGCAAGGGGTGGTCCAGAAGAACCCGACGCGGGCGGGCCCAAAGCCGAAGCAGCACGGGCACACACAGCAGCAACCTCCACAGCATGGGGCCACAGCTTACCACCACGCCCGGAGACCGGAGCAGAAGGAGCAGGTCCAGAAAGCGGGAGAGCACACTCCAGCTCACAGGGGGCATCCACCACGGACGCCGAGGCAATCGCAGCCGACGAACCACTGGATAAGGCGACCGTCGTAGACGACGAGGGAGTCGACGCAGAGTCAGAGGGCAGGGAGGAGGACACACACCCCACCACCCCAGCATCCCCGGGCAGCAGACAATCTTCAGCAGGGGAAGCAGGCACCACAGCAACAGCAGCAGCCGAGGACCGCACAGAAGCCTCCGGCCGTGGATGCACCTCCGCCACCACCGAACGAGGAACCCCCGAGGTAGGAGCTCCCGTTCCCACAGAGCACACTGGGGAAGCAGACGTACTATGTCCCGACCAAACAGGGACCGAGGGAGCACTTGCTGAACCCGCCGCAGGAACCACCCCAGGCACCTCGCCAGGGCGAGAAAGCGATGAGGAAGCCCCCCGCGTCTCCAAAGGGGGGAAGTCACCCTCCAAGAAAACGGAGGGAGCCTCAGCCTGAGGAGCATCACAGCTCGCTGCCACATGGCCCTCAGCACCACACCGGAAACAAGTGCGAGTCTGTCCCTGATAGAATACTCTGAGCGAGAGCCCACGATACAGAAGACGAGACGGTACCGGTGACGTAATCTTCATACCTAGCGTACGAATGCCCGTACGCAGCCCGCTCAGCCGACCTGTACGCAGATGGTTGAAACGATGAAACTGCACCTCTCCATAGTTTCCAAACACAACCCGCAGCTCATCCCCAGAGAACTTCACCGGTACACCATGCACACTCACGTACTGCACGGCCCCCCAGGGATCCGAAACGGCCACAGACACAGCCGTGTCGGTGACTGGAACCGAGTGGCCGGCCCAACGCGCCACAAACTCCTTGTACAGCGAGCTCCTGCAGAAGGTCATCGCCACTCGCGTAGGGGAAAGCTTTTCCAGCCCTATCAAATCCTGGACATCCGCTTGAAGCACATCGACGACAGCAATTTCCACAATCGCCCAGTCCACATCCCCTGAGAAGTCAAGGCACGCCGTGTCCACCCGCCGTACGCGGGACACACCACCAACCACCATACCACCAGCCGGGCCCTCCGGCCAGCGGGCGCACCACACCACAATCCACACCCGCCTCCACTCAGCACCAGGCGACAACTGGCAGGTCAAACGAGCACGTCCTGGCCCTCTGGCGGCCAGTGAGCGAATCACAAAGAGGAAATGGAAACAGTTTCCAGACAACGAGGGACAGTTCACTGAGGTTACAGTAAGTAGAGAAGAAAACTGCTATCGAGGCTACACCAAGTGCTTCTATACTAAGTACTACTACCAAGTAGAAGTACCAAGTACTACTTCTACTGAAAGCAGACGTGGATTGTTTTACCGGTCGTTTCAACCGTTAACAGGAGCTGCCCTTAATGTCCAAGTATGTTGTCTACTGTTCTGATGCTAGAAAGAATAATAATGGCAGAAGTTAATAATAATAATAATAATCACGAAATAATGGAACCAAATTAGACCATTTTCGAACTAGAGAAATAATTAATTATGGTTTGTGAATTAGGTTGTAGATTAATGATACAAACTCAGGGCAATGTTGGTTAGCAAGCAAAGTGTCCTCTCGAATAATGCATCCCATTTTAACGTCAAAATTCCAAACAGCAATTTAGTTCATTTCATGTCCGTCGTGGCAACTCTAGAGGACGGGCCGATGTAACCGGCGTGTGACTGCTGAAGTGATTCAAGTGTATGTTAGTGTTTCTTTATTATTATTCTCAAGTTCATTATAAACAAACTACCAAGACTGGATGTGTTGATCAAAGGCTGCTTCAGCGTCTATATATTTCATTATGTCCTTCTCATTGTAAATATCAAGTAAGACTACTGTCCTAGGGAAGCTTAATTTTAAGAAGCGACTAAAAACATTATTTACCCATAACACATTGGTTGTCCAATGGTGGGGCCATGGTACCAGGATATAAGAAATTGTTGTAGGGTATTCATAATTTATTATCCTGATACATGTGAAAGGTGCTGCACCTAGGCCAAGTTTCAGCATCTCAGCCTAAATAGAGATGGAGAAAAAAAAAAAAAAAAAAGGATTTTTCAACCATGTTCAATTGATTTCACAGCCCACAATTGTGAACCAAAATCATTTATACGACACTCAGCTATGACCTTAATATATAATAAAGATTTGCATGTCACAACTTTATCCCAGATGTATTTAGTGCAATAATACAGATTTTATAAAAGTTTCCCAAAAACGTATGCAACAAAATGAAGTGTATCATTATTTATAAAATCAATAAATCTACGTAGATAAGAATAATGACATGCGTTTATAGAGGCGTAAACTCTACATATAATGTGCAAGTTTCATGTAAATAGAATAATAAATAAAGGCTGTGAAACGAGATCTAGTTGTAAAAGTTGGAGTTGCGTAGCGCACTCGACAAGTTTACTCAACCTGCGGTCACTCGTGACTGGTGATTTACACATTGCGGCCAGCTCGCATGCATCTAGCTGTCAATGCTTTTCTCTTGTTCGTTTGGTAAGTCATATTGCAGTACAAATAGCTAAAAATAGCAAAAATAGCATGTTCTGGGAGATATTGTGTGAGCGCATCAGCATACATCCTCTCTCCATGAGAGACAGGCAGTCACTGACTGCACCACCCTCATGTCAGACCATATGTTGTGTTGCCATATGTGTTAGTTTATATTCATTTTATGCATAACATGTTATTTTCAACACTATTACGAAAAATAAGACATCTACAACGTAAGATACAATACCCCGCGGCGTACTCATGGCGCGAGGACCAGATTCACGAAAGTTGCAGCGGGAAATTTGACTCTAATGATATCTTGAAAAATAACGTAATTAAACGGTTTGGACCACAGTGTTGCCAGAACGTTGTAGTATTTTTCGTAATTTTTCGTAAATATTCCATTTTTCATCGGACTTTCGGGTACCATGGCCCCTTAAGAGACGAGAACACACAGCTTCTCTACAAGATAGGGAATTACATGCTGAATTTGGTAAATGAGTCACACGTTGTTAAAACATGATTTATTTCATAATAGTATTATAGTTTATATTTCATTGTTTATATTAAACAATGAAATTACAACATTATATTTCATTGTTTATATTAAACAATGAAATTACAATTTGGAATTTCTGAGATAAATTTTTTAGGGTTTATAAATACACATTCGGGCTCTCAGCGTTCAAAAAGAAAACATACCCTATGTGCTTTCAGGGGTTCGCGCACCTACGCGGTAAGACCGAAAAAGTGAACACTCTTTTGACTATCCTGACAATAATTGAAGGCGCACGTATTTAAATTTGGTATCACTGTGTTCGCAATAAAATTGTCTATAAAAACATACCTATAAAATGCCGCCAAAGCATAAGGACTATCAACACCAAATAAAAAACTATTCAGTTCACTCGCCGAGAGCGCCAAACGGCAACAAAATGTTTCCACTCTTTTAATGGTTGCGAATCCTACAGTTGTCCTACATCGTTAATTGTGGTATCATTGGAATCGCAATAAAATCCTCTACACGGACATATGCATATAAATATAGATTCAATGTCGTAGCCCACCCAAAACAGTGTGGGAAGTGGCCGAAGTGTTACCCGCGGCGGCATATCGGCGAAACTCGCTTTGAAAAGTGTATATTCAATTCACTGTCCTGACATTATTTGTCGATGTATGTATTTCATTTTTGTACCAATGTGCTCGCAATAGAATGTTCTATAAGAACATAAGTATTAAAGGTCAAATAAGGATGCGTTCGACCGGCAACATATATAAAAACTACGTCGATTATACTCGTCGTGTCAATAATACAATTGTTTTACCACGATGATTCACTGCCACGCCGTTCTCTTTAATATGCTGTTCGGCTATTTGAAAAAACGTAAATTTTATGGCGAACATTTGTAAACTATTCCCAAGTTGATCGGATAATAAATGGATTTTATACAAATATTTTTTCTCGTGACTCCCGAGAGGGGCACGTGTGCGGTGTGATTAATAATATTGGTGACAACGACGGTCTGCTGGGATGCACGAAAGTGTTATTAATTAATTTAATATATTTAGACATGAATTCGAGTAATTCTCTGGAACTGTGCGAGCGGCCTCGAACTCCCGTAGCGTCTGGATGTGACACCAGCTGCATTGACATTTCACGTGTAAGGTGTTCGTTATTGTCGTAAAGTTGACTAACAATATTTGTTAATGTTTGAGTGTGTCAGGCCGGGGCACTACATCCTTGAGCTTCACTATATATCCCAATTCTCCATCACTTAAGAAGTCTGGGATATCAACAGTGATGTCATTGATTGAACGCTTGTCTGGCTGTCATATTTTGCCTCGAAGTTGAGCATCATGAGGGAGTCGCCTTCCTCTATGATCACTGATGGTATGTCAAGTCATGTCATGGGTTAACTTAATGTGTTAAAGAACCTTTCCGATGAACGTTTTGCTTTAAGCATGTTGAGCATCTGGATGGGGTCGGCATCCTTCACGACCTCTGGTGGTACATCTAGCAAGTTGGACAGCGCGGGCAGAAATTCTTTCTTCGCTTTTAAATGTTCCAGAAATAGATTTTGAAGTTCTAAAGGCAAACTGGGATTTCGTTTAATTGTTCTGTGTTCTTTCCTAGGTTTCCTTGGGCATAAACAAATTCCAGTTAACACTTTCTTCAGGATCCCGAGGCTCATGTTTTCCATAGATGTAAGCCTTCATAACTGCAGTCGCCATCACTACACAAATGCAGTATAATCTCCACATTTTTCCAGTAGTAAAGTTATGCACTCGAACTCTGTCGATGATTTACTGATCTAGCTGCACTGCTCTAAATAACAAAGCGTCGCTTGCGTTAATGTCCGAAGGTGGAAAATGGTCAGATGGGTAGTTGAAGACTAGGGGACAGTAGGCCCTATGATGACCAAATGGATTAATTGATTGATTAAGATGAAGCCGCCCAGTTATGATTATGTTATGATTAAGATTGTAGCGAGTTAATCTTATACTCGCTCCATTATCTCATTATCTTAATGACATAACTAATTACAGAAGCTACAATCCTTTCCCCAATTACCGGTAATACTCTTCTCACCTTGTTGGAGGAAGCTGAGGTGAAATCACCATATAAGCAACGATTTGATAAATAGAAGACTTACGGGCTATTCATGCCCGTGCCACCTCTTGGGTGGCTTAATCTTCATCAATCAAATAGAAGACAGTTCAATTTCCACAGTCAACAATGTAGCACTCGGCGAGTACAGTTCTAATCGACCCAAGACGCTACAGCTTCGACACAGAGCAGACAGCAGACTACGACCGCATCGAGCCGCCACGCTCTCGCCCCCCAAGTTCAGACACTCGCAATTCTCAATCAAGCCGCCACGTGGAGCTCCCACATAGAGCTCCACGACTCCGACCTCACTCAGCTCTCTCCTCTGTTCCAGGCTTCGTCTCAACGTCTACGACACTGCTGTATCCAGGACTACTAAATAAATATGAAACTCACTAAACACTGTGTATCTAATCAACCCAACAACGTAACATAAACGTACGTTACAAGATGAAGCCACCCCAGGATACTGCTCTGGCATGAATAACCCGAAAGTGGAGGCACTTTGGAACCATTACCATTAGCTGAAACTGGAGATCTGTGAATGGATGGATTTTTTTTTTTTTTTTTGGGGGGGGGGCGGTCACGGAGGGCAAGCGATACTAATTATAAAGCTGGTGAGTTAATGAAGGCCTCTAGATCTTCAGTGTTTTCTTAGTCCGAGTCTTGCTGCTAGACTGACATGGCTGTTGTCATTGGAGTTCGGTGATGTGGCCTCCATGAGGAGATCTTGCACACACTAGGGGAAGTGTCGTGGCAATGGAGCTCTTAATGAAATTTCCTCGTCTGAGGAGTCCGTGGCGTATTTCGTTGTTGGGGGTTTTGGTCTCATAGCCTGAGGTTGAGGCTGGCTCAGAAGTCGACGAGTTGTGATAGAAGATGGTTCGGTAACGTCGGTGGTGGTTGTGGTCGGAGAGAGCACGTCTGCGAGCGCTTCTGCTGAGATGGTGTTGGAGGAAGCTTTTGGGCTGGAATGGAAGATGCTGTTGTTTGTGCAGCCTGAGTCTTTAGTGGAGCTGACGTCTGAGTTGATATCGACCTAGCAGTCGACCTTGTGGAAGTCCCGGGTGTGATAAGGGAGGTAGTGAGACTTGCATCATCATGAGACTGTGATGGGGTCCAGGCCATTGTCTAGGTACAGCACAATCAGTTCCCCGATGAATCGGTGGTAGTCGATCCCCATTGGGGGCCCCTGGTGTCCCATTGTGAAGGCTGGCTTGACTGGTAGGAGGAACCACTGTTTGGTAAGACTGGGAATCGTCTGGTTGGTTGGTGAGAGCTGAGGTGTTGGGTATAGCATCAGGGGCTCTGGTGGAGGGGTTGAGAAGGTTGGCTTTTTTGGTTTCAACCTGGGCCTTGATTTTTTTCCTGTCTGCCGGGAAAGCGGTGTGAAATTGCAGGGTGATTGCCGTTGCAGAGACGGCAGCGATGAGTTGTCGATTTACAGATGGAATAATGGTCCTGGTGTAAAGGCTGCACTTGTGGATGGAGTGCTGACACTTGTTGGTGGATTGGGAGTAATCGTAGCACGGAAAGCCCTTTTGGAGCTTATGGTATCGTTCCTTCTTCACTTGAAAGGGTGGAATCCTGATGCGGAAGCAGTGGAGACCATGTGTGGCAGCTTGGTTAGTCACGGCTAAGGTAGTGAGGGATATTGTCATGGTGGTGCGCTTGTCATCGTCGGTATCGGTGCTGCAGGATATAACATCGAATACCCTAAGGCTCGGGTTTTCTTCATCGATGTTGGTAATGATTTCGGTTTGTTCTCGGTCCGTGATCCAGTGGCTGGTCCCGCTGATAGACTGTTCGGTCGGCGATGTACTGATGTGGGAAGAAAGGAAAGTGTGCAATTTTTTTTTTTTTTTTTTTTTTTTTTGTATCCCTCACACAAGAGAACAATATTTTTACCTTCTTGACTAAGGTAGATAGGTGTAATCAGACGGTTTCTTTTAAGATCTTAAAGACGTCGCTTTTGGTGAAAGTATGGCCGTCCATGGGGCGAGTCCTGACTTTTAGTCGTTTGTGGCGCATAATTGTTGTTAAAACTCCCACAACGGGTCCTAGTGGCGATTGATATCTTTTGAAGTTAGTCAGGATTGCTGGTGTGGACCGGGTGTGTGGCTGGGGGACCAAATGGATTAATTGATGAATATTATGCCGCCCAAGAGATGGCACAGTGCATGAATAGCCCGTAAGTGGAAGATTTTTTTAGTAAAATTATACCGTGTGCTGAGTTCGCATTTAATAGTCAGGCTGCTATCGCAGGGAAGGATACTGCTTGACAGTATTTGAGGGTGTCCAGCTGTTGGACACCTCTTTTAACCAGAATAGTGGCAGTGTTGATGGCTTCAGGGTGGTTACTGCAAGATTCAGGGGCTCTTAAAGCTCTTAAAAGGTCGTTGGTTGTTTCACATTCCTGGAGATAGTGAAGTAGTGGTTTTTCTGTGATTGTTTGGCAAAAGATGCATTCCCTCTGTCTGGGTTAGCCAATCTCCCAGTTGCATCTGTAACCTAGACGTAGTCTATATAACCGAACTGCTTTTTCCCTGTGGATTCCTTTTGGGGTATTTAACCTTTTTAACTTGGTGGCCGGAAGATACCATATTGCAGAGGGCGAACCTTCTGCTACTCCGTTGTAGATGGGCTTTGTTGAGGTGTGAGTTTTTTTGTTTTTGTTTTATGTATTCGAGGCAGGGCTCGATTGTTTTATTACTCACTGGATAACTAGTTGGCAATTTAGCAATTTCATCGCCTTTCTCATTTAATGGGATTCCAACATGGGATGGGATCCAGTTAAAGGTTATGTTGAGTCTTTTTCCTTTAGCTACTGCTCCAAGATACAAAATGGTGGTTATTATTTCCACGTTCTCTCTACCGCTTTTTTCCTAATATTTAAAGTGCAGCTTTGAGTGTGTGTGATTGCACATTGAGAGTTTTGTGCAATCACACATGGGAATGCCTTTTGTATGGTAAACATCTCAGTTTGGGTTGAAGATATTGGTCCTTCCAATCTCCAATAGACTTGTTCGCTGTCTGTACAAAGAGCAGCACCATCACTCTCATATTCTGTGTCAACCGATCCGTCTGTGAAGACGTGAGTGGCTCCTGCTACTGCTATGCTGCTCATTTGATTTTCTATGATGCGCCTTAGGATTGTTGGATCATAGGAAGCTTTTTCATTGGAAGACTTTTCCAGTAAGACATATTATAGGCTCTCTTACTATTTTGAAAATAGGCTACATGGAGCCTGAGAGCTGAGTGGACAGCGTTTCGGATTCATATTCCTGAGGTTCCGGGTTCGATCCCCGGAACCTCAGGAAACAAATGGGCAGTTTCTTTCACCATGATGCCCCTGTTACCTAGCAGTAAATAGGTACCTGGGAGTTACACCTGCTACGGGCTGCTTCCTGGGGGTGTGTAACAAAAAGGATGCCTGGTCGAGGACCGGGCTGCGGGAACGCTAATCCCCGAAATCATCTCAAGATATAACCTCAAGGTAAGGCTCCTCCCACGGTGGGCACCAAGTGTAGTTTGGGTGTAGGTCATCACCACCTCTATCAAGAATAGTACTTTTTAATTGTAGTAGTTTAGAAATTTTCCCGCTCTGGCAGCCCAAGAGTTTAAATTGTTTTGTCTAAGTACAACCACCAAGGGCCTTCTTGCTGGGACTGGATCAATGGAATAAATTATCTTGCTGATAATCGTAGCTGTTCTTTGATATTTTCTTTCTTAAAGAGTGGGCAAACTAGTTTCCAGTCTTCGTTTCAAGCCTGGTCGACATAGGGGGCTCCCAGGGCAGCTCTCATAGCATTGTTTTTGGCTACTTCAAGCTTTTTTCCACTGTTGTTGTGAATGATGGAGTGCAGGTGCGGCATAGTCGATCACTGACCTGACTGCCTGTACATAGTATGTGCGAAAGACTTGCAGATTGGCTCCTCCAGAGAGGAAGGTTAGCGACCTGAGGATTGCCATCCGCGCAGCAGTGTTCTCTCAAGTAGGAGACCTCGGCATTAAAATTTGTATCCAGGATTATTCCTAGATACTGATAAGTGCCTACCCATTCAATTGGTTGACCCTGTACTGTGAGTGGGATGTTCGGCGTCAGTATTTTTATGCACATGGCTTTTGTCTTGGTAGGGTTGAATTTTATACCAATCTGCTTTACGTTTTCACTGATATAGTCTAAGCATTTGGGTCCAAGGCGCGCCGCATCCCTTCCTTTTATGATAAAGTCGTCTGCGTAATTTAGCAGCCTGCAGTGTTGTACGAGTTTCAGCCTCATTATTCTTTCCATTAAACATTTGAAGAGAACGGTGCTGAGTGCCTCCTTGGGGTGTACCATATTCATGTCTTTTGCATTCAGAGACTGTCATGAAATTTCACTCTTGCTACTCTGTTGGAGACAGTTTTTGGTCCAGGAGAGCAGGTTTCCTTTGACCTCTTTGTCGATGAGACGGCAGAGAATAGCTAGGGTGCAACAAGTTCAAAGGCTCTCTCGAGGTCCAGGAATATCACCATTCCTGGTCTGTCATTCTAGTGGGCTAACAGTTTTAGTACATTCCACTGTGCCAACTTTTATAGGCATACATGTCCTGGTGCAGTTTAGGCATGTTCCACTCAAGTCTGTTGCGTGCCATTGTCAGCCGTCTTGGCTACAAATATTTGGAGAGAGAGATAGGCCTTGGATTAGCTGGATCTTTGGGTTCTGTGATCGGTACTGTCTGCTCTATTCAAAGCTGTAGGTCTAGTTTGAGAAGTCCAGGCTGAATTAATTAACTTAAGGTATGCAGCGTCTCCCTGTTGGCCGAGGTATCTAATTGTATTATAGGTTGTCTCCAGGGGATGTATCTTTGTAGTTTTTCTTAACCCGACTGAGCTCATCCAGTGTGAAAGGGGTATTAGTATCAGACTTCTGTACATGATGTACGGATTCTCTGATCTCTTCAGGTTCTTCTGGGTTTAACTCCCAGGATCTTCTGCAGCTCCTCCAGGCTGCTACACCACTAAGTTTTCCTTGGGCAACTATGGGTCTTCGCCACTTCTACTAGGGTCCTCCATAGCTCTCCTGGCTGCTACACCATAAAGTTTCCTCGAACAACTCTGGTGCTTCACCACCACTACAGAAGCACGTGACACTCCTCTTCACTGCTTCTCCTCACAGCTCGAGGTCCTCTCCTCCACTACCTTGCAGTCTCATCAACTACTCCCTCTGTGCTGGCTTCGAAGTTCTCAGCAACTTCTTCCCCAAAGACAAACTTGCAACCCATTGACACTCCAATAAAAATGTTTTCCCATAAACCCACAAACAAAAATAACCACACAATATCTATCAATAGCCTCCAACATCTATCTGCTCTCTACATACTGTGAGAGTGGACTCCCCCGTTTTGTGCTCGTCCATGCTCCACCTCGCCCGGCGGGCCTCACTCACTCTGGGAGGGTCCTCCGCCTGGAGCTGGGCTCCCTCAGTCACCTGCCAGCACTCAGAGGAGAGGGACGTTGCTCCGTCCTCCAGGACGTTCCTCCCTCTCCACTCTTATTTCAGGCCTTCTGTCTTATCAAAACATGTCTAACTTATCAATAACATTGCTACTGTCGCTTGGCACATGACCAACTACAAGTAATCGCTATAGACTGGCTTAGAATCGTGCTTACCACAGATTGTCTAGTCGAGGGTGCTCCTCCCTCAGACGGAGTCTGGTCAGGGCACTCCCACGGCCCACAATAATGTTTCTGGGCGGCTTAATAAACATTCCTCGACGTCCAGGACTTGAGACCACAACGTTCCCAGCTCGATTCCACAGCTGGCACATCTGCACACTTCTCTTCTCTTGGAGATATATCACTAGGGATTCCTTTCTGACAGGAGCTCAAACGGAGTACGGCTTTCCCCTGCGATGTCTGGCACTCAAGTGAGGTCAAAGCCCTCCAGAAGCGAGCCTCACGCCTCCAGTAAATTATCCACATCTCTTAACCAGTCATTTATCTATTTTCTCCCCCTCCCCGCTCAGCTCGTTGTCGCCGTGTGGGGGCTTGGTGGGCGGCTGCCGGAGTGTGATGCTCCTTGGGACAGTCCTGTCCTTTTCTAGCCTTGTGCTCCTGCTGCCGTCCTCTCCAATTCTGCTGGGCATCTTTTCCTTTTCCTTCTGTTTCGTTTTTCTCCCCCCTCTTCTCCTATCTGCTTGCCGTTTCCTGCCGACCTTTTGCTCGTTCTGGTTCTTCCCTTGGACTTCTTCTATTTTGACGCCCGGGTGCTTGAGGAGGCATACTCTTGCACCCGTAGAACTGCAGTACCCGACGTCGAGAGCGAGGGGAACCTTTTATTGTCAATCCCCACTTCGTCACTGAACCCGATCTCGACGGACTGTCGGTTTCTTAAGGTGGCGTTTGTGGGGCGTATACTCACGACGCACCCCTAGGAGGCCCCGACAAGATCGGCGATAGCTTCTTGTTGGGTGTCCTGCCTCTAATTGTGGCTCCATGGTGGGTGTGGGGGCACATTCGTGAGTGAATTCTTCTTTCGTCAAGATGATTACCCCTGCTTCGGCTTCTTCTGGTTTACCTTCTCAGGCTCGTGGGGTGGGCGACCAAGCCCCCGAGTCGGTCCGTATTGGAAGACCGGGCTCTGTAGCCTCCGCTGCATTGGGCCCCGACCTTGCTCCTCCTTTGGCCTCTCTGACTCCTTCCCCTGGCTCCCCTCCCTCCTCTGTGGTTGGGTCGAGCCCCGAGCCCCCAGTGGTGACTACCTCGTCCCCTGGCGCGGCTCCTTCTCTCGTTGTTACTACTGCGCCTTTTAACCCCTCTCTCTCTGGGGGTTCTCACCGCCGTTCTCGTCACGGCCGCCCTCGCTCGATTCCTTCCAGTTCTGCTACCTATCAAGCCTTGTTTGGTCCCGCTTCGTGGGCCAAATATTTTGATCTCCTCCCTCTTGATTCTGCGCCTCCTGACGATTTCTCCCTTCATCGACATCTCATTGATTCCGTGGATGCCTCCATTACTTTTAACCCCACTCGTCTCGGTACGCGTGTCGTTGCTGCTCCTTCTCAGGATGCTGCTTCCCGCTTGGCTGCCTTATCCTGCCTTGGCGAGACCCCCGTTCGGGTCTCGAAGAACGTCCAGTTGAATGCCAGTGTTGGCACTATTTTGCTCCCGCCCCATGTTGCGACCGGTGTTCGGGACCTACGCGACTGCCACGACGATATTCGACATATCCTCGCTGCCCAGGGCCATTCTATTCTCCAGGTGGACACGTTTACTCGTCCCCCTCGTGGTAGTCGCCGTCAACCCCTCCGGGTTGTGAAGATTACCTTTGATGGTAGGACCCTTCCACCCTCTGTCATTCTTGCTGGTGCCAGGTGCTCTGTCCAGGAGTACATTCCTTCTCCTCGGCTCTGCAACAAGTGCTGGAGGTTTGGGCATGGTGCCCTCCGCTGCTCCGGGACTGTCTCTCTCTGTCCTTTGTGTGGTGGCGAAGGTCACTCTAAGTCGGAGTGCGCTTCTCCCCAGGCTCGTTGCCTCAACTGCGGTGAGGCCCATCCTACCTTCTCCCGTGCGTGTGTCCATTACAAGCTTGAGGCAGCCGTCCTCAACTTGAAGCACCGGGAGCGTTTATCTTTTCCTGAGGCGAGGCGCCAGGTTCGCCGGCTCCCGCCTTATGCTAATATCTCTTATGCTCGCGTGTTGCGGTCTTCCTCTCCTCGTCCTTCCCGCCTTCCTCAGACTCACAACCGTTTCCAGGCCTTGGACCCTGATGCGCCCACTGCCCCCTCCTCTGTCCCTTTGGGTTCTCTCCCGAAGGATCCTCCTCCTGGTCCTCTGTCTGGGGTTCCCCTTCCTTCTACCCGGTCTGTCGTGTCTTCTGTGTCTCCTTCCTCGTCCCCCTCCGATCCTCCTTCCCATCCTCTTCCTCCATCTTTCGGCTCTCCCCGCCGCCTGTCGGTGCGGGCGGATGTCCATCGCTCTCCTAACGGCCGTCGTGTGTGCTCTCGTTCGGCTTCTCCTGTTGAGACACTAGAATCCGTTGCCCGGTACGTAGTTGCTGGGACACCGGTCTCTTTAAGTCAGAAGCGTAAGCCTGGCTTCTCTCCTTCCTCTTCCCCGGCGGGTAAGAAGGCTTCGCTTTCTTCCTCGGCTCCTCCTTCTGGCTCTGTTGCTCCTTCCACTCCCGTTTCAGTGCTTGCGCCCCCTGTTCCTGCTATGGAGGTTTCTTTGGCCCCTGCTTCCCTTTCGGTTGCTGCTCTTGCTGGGGTGCTCTCCTCTCTTTCTACTCCCCCTCTTCCTGCTGCTGTCCTTGACTGCTCCTCTCCGTTGTCTCCTCCTCCTCCTCCTCCTCCTCCGGACCCTGCCCGCCCACCTCTGATCTGTTCTCCCGTTTCCTTCCCTCCGTCTTTGCTCAGTTTACCCATGCCCCCTAACCCTGACTTTGCTGACCCTGATCCCGACCCTGATATTCTTTAACGTGCTCTGTTGGTCTTTCGCCTTTGTTTCTTCCTTGTTCTCTGTTTTTGTCCTTTCTCTTCTCGTCGTTGTCCATTCTTCAATGGAACGTTCGAGGTTATTACGCCAATTTCCTCGAACTCCAACTTCTGGTTTCGCGGTTTTCGCCCCTTTGTGTCTGTCTCCAGGAGCCGATGCTTGGTGCTCGTCCTGGTCGTTTTCGTGGCTATTCCTTTCTCTCCCCCCCCCCAGCCATTGCTGGGGCTTCTAATTCTTCTGCTCTCTTGATTCGGGCTGATGTTCCCTTTGTTCCTTTACTTTTTCCTTCGCCTCTCCATTGTTCTGCTGCTCGTATCTTTGTGGGGAAATGGTACACAGTTTGTTCCATTTATCTCCCCCCGAGTGTCCCGCTCTCTCTTCCTGATTTGAAACACCTCCTAGACTCCTTGCCGGAGCCTGTGCTCCTGCTGGGTGACTTCAATTGTCGTCATTCTCTTTGGGGTGACGTTCTGACGAATACCCGGGGTCGCCTCCTTGAGCCGTTTCTCCTCTCTTCTTCCCTGTCTCTTCTGAATTCTGGTGAGCCCACTCATTTGGACTCTCGAACTCGCACCCTTTCTTGTCTTGATCTTTCTCTCTGCTCTTCTTCTCTTTACTTAGATTTCACATGGCAGGTTCTTGATGACCTCCATGGAAGTGATCATTTCCCCATCCTTGTTTCCTTTTTCTCTTTTCGCCCTTCCCTCTCTTTCCCTAGATGGCAGTTTGCTAAGGCGGACTGGACCCTGTTTTCCCTCAGTGCTACTCTCTCTGACCTCTCCCTTCTGCCCCTCTCTCGCGCTCTCCTCCTTTTTCATGACACTGTCTTCGACGCTGCCCTCCGCTCTATTCCTCGCTCTTCCTCTCGGGGTCCACGGAAGTGCGTTCCCTGGTGGAATGCGGACTGTGCTCGGGCTGTCCGCTGTAAGCGTGCAGCCTGGAAGAAGCACCGCCGTAGGCAGACGACCGATTCTTTTCTTTTCTTTCGGAAAGCGAGTGCGGTGGCCCGTAGGGCCATCCGTACGGCTAAACGTGAATGTTGGGCTTCTTATGTCTCGACAATTACGTCCGAAACCCCTCTGGCCCAGATCTGGAAGCGTATCCGCAAGATAGCGGGTAAGTTCGTTCCCGATGTTTCACCGGTCCTTCACCTCCATGATACTCTTGTGGCGGACCCGTTGCAGGTCGCTTCCGAACTGGGTTCCCACTTTTCTTCTGTTAGCTCTGGTCTTCATCTTCCCCAATCTTTCCTTCTTCGTAAACCTGTCCTTGAGTCTCGTCCTTTAGATTTCTGCACTCATCTTCAGCTTCCCTATAATGATCCCTTCTCTCTCTCTGAACTTCGTTCTGCCCTGGCCCTCTGCGGTACTACGGCGGCGGGCTCCGATGGTATTCATTATGAGATGCTTCGCCATCTCCCTCCGAGCACGTCTCAGTATTTACTGAGTCTGTATAATCGGATCTGGGAGTCGTCGTCAGTCCCTGAGGACTGGCTCGATGCCGTTGTCCTCCCTGTTCGCAAACCAGGGTCTCTGGGTACTTCCCCTAAGGACTTTCGCCCTATTGCTCTCACAAGTTGTGTCTGCAAACTCTTTGAACGTATGGTTAACGTTCGTCTGATGTGGTTCCTGGAACACCATCACCTCCTCTCCCCTTCTCAATTTGGTTTCCGCAAGTGCCGCAGCACGACAGATGTCCTGGTGAACTTGGAGGTCTATATACGTACTGCTTTTGCTGCGAAGACCTCCGTTGTTGCCGTCCTTTTTGACCTAGAAAAGGCTTACGACACCACTTGGCGTTATCATATCCTATCTCAACTTCATTCTTTTGGCCTTCGTGGTCATCTCCCTCTCTTTCTCCGCAGCTTCCTCTCTCGTCGTTCCTTTCGGGTGCGCCTTGGTACCGCTCTCTCTCCCCCTTTTCAGCAATACGAAGGTGTGCCCCAGGGTAGTGTTCTGAGCACTACTCTTTTTCTGGTTGCCCTCAATGGTCTTCTTTCCTCTCTTCCTTCTGGTGTCTTCTCCGCTCTCTATGTCGATGATCTTACCCTTTGTTGTCAGGGTGATGATTCGCCTCTCCTTCAACGCCGGCTTCAACTTGCGATTGATGCCGTGTCGTCTTGGGCCACAGGTCATGGCTTCAAGTTCTCTACTTCTAAGACTTGTGCCATGACTTTTACGCGGAAACGGGTTGTTCTTCGTCCCTCTTTGTCACTTTATGGTCATCCCCTTGAATACAAAGATTCCGCGAAGCTTTTGGGGTTATTCCTTGACACTCGTTTGTCTTGGTCTCCCCATATCTCTTACCTCCGTGTTGAGTGCTCTAAGTCCCTTACCCTCCTTCGGGTCTTGTCCCATACTTCTTGGGGGGCAGATAGGCGCACTCTCCTTGCTTTACATTCCTCTCTCGTCCTGTCTAAGCTCGATTATGGTTGCCCTGCTTACTCGTCTGCTTCTCCTTCTACTCTTCGCCGTCTTGATGCTTTGCACCATACTGGGTTGCGCCTCAGTTCTGGTGCCTTTCGTTCGACTCCCGTCCTTAGCTTGTATGTTGACACTGGCTTCCTGTCTCTCCAGGACCGCCGTGATCGCTACTGTCTTCGGTATCTTGCGCGGTCCTTGCAACATCCTTCCTCTCGTCTCTGTCGTGCTTTAACTTTTACCCCTCCTGCGGTTCCTGTTCCTCTTCACCACCTCCCTCTTTCTGTCCGGTTATCTCGCCTGCAGGATTCTCTTTCCGTTCGTATTTCTGATGTTTCTCCTCGTGTTGTTCCTTCTTTGCCCCCGTGGAGGGTCCCTCTTCCGCGGTTTTGTACATCCTTGACTCGCATCACTAAAGCTTTTACCCCTCCTACAGTTCTCAAACGCCTTTTCCTCGAGCACTTTTCTTCTCACTCCCGCTCCGTTTCTGTCTTCACCGATGGGTCTAAGTCAGCGGACGGTGTTGGCTACTCTGTTGTTTTTCCTGATCGCACTTATATGTGTCGCTTGCCTCCGGAGACTAGCATCTTTACAGCGGAACTTTATGCTATTCTCTATGCTCTTCGTCTCCTGCTTTCTCGTTGTCAGTCTTCCTTTGTGGTTGTTGTTGACTCTCGTAGTGCCCTCATGGCTCTCGGGTGCTTTAATCCAGTTCATCCGGTAGTTGTCGAGATCCAGCATTGGCTGTTTCTCGTTCACAGTAAATTTAAGTCGGTTGAGTTTTGTTGGGTTCCCAGCCATATTGGCGTGTCTTTAAATGAGCGTGCGGATGCTGCCGCTAAGGAAGCTGTCCGCTCTTGTCCCATCTCTCGTAAAGGCATTCCGTATTCCGACTTTTACCCGGTTATCCATTCCTCAGTCCTTACCCGTTGGCAGGCTTCTTGGTTGTCTGTTACTGGTAACAAGCTACGTACTCTTAAATGTTGTGTTTCCTCGTGGCCATCCTCCTTCCACCGTAACCGGCGGTGGGAAACAGCTCTAGCGAGGTTGCGTATTGGCCATACTCGCTTAACCCATGGTCGCTTGATGGAGCGCCGCCCTGCTCCTTATTGTCCTAGTTGCATTGTCCCTCTTACGGTCGTGCATGTCCTTCTTGAATGTCCTGACTTCCAGGACGAGCGTGTGTCTTGCTTTCCGACCGCCCCTCGCGGTCACCTGTCCCTCGATAGAATTCTTGGTGACTCGGATACTTTTGATATCGTTCGCCTTATGCGTTTTTGTTCTCGTATTGGCATCCTTGGTGATATTTAGCGCCCTCTGATTATTTTGCGTATTTGATGGTGCTACATAGCCTTCCCGGTTTGGTGCCTTCTTTTGATAATTACTTACTTATCTATTTTCTTATTCACTGCCCATAATCTCAAATTGTTTATTAAATCCAACCAGCTATTTTACATCTGTCTTCACCTCTATACTTCCTAGACCTTCTAGTCAGGTCAGGCTTGATAGAATAATTCTCAAGGGGAGACTCATTTTTTGGCTACCTGAGATCATAACATTTCCCAACAAACTTTATATTTATCTCTGTTAGATCAATCAAGGGTACTTAAATATTGGCAATACCTTCAGTATGGCAAATGGTGCTACATAGCCTTCCCGGTTTGGTGCCTTCTTTTGATTATTACCTTACCTTCAGTGTGGCAACGGAAGTATTCGGCAGCCTTCAGCAACCTGCACACATGTCCTCTCCTGTTCATGACGTTGGCATTTCAGCAATGGCACTGCACGAGTCTGGATCTAGCCTGTTTATCGTCTGTGCTCACCTGGAACTCCAGAAACTTTAATTTCTGAGCTGCCAGAACAATCTGAACATTTAATTTAAAACCTTCTCGAGGTAACAGTGTCAGTGGAGTCTCACAAGTGTCACCAAACGTCCAGGAATATAGCACATCATCATCCAGGTATATAGTGAGTGCCTTCCCAAGACTGGACTGAGTTTGTAATTAATGGCCCTCTTAAATGAGAGGGGCTGTCTTTTGGCCCAAAGGCATCCTACAAAATTGGTAGGTGTGCCTGCCATCAGAAAATGCTGTCTTCTCCCTTTTTCTCAACTACCGGTAATGCCCAATATGCAGACTTGGCATAAAGAGTGGAGAAATATATTCCTGCCCCGAATTGGTCTATTAAATCCTGAATTAGGGATAAATGATATCACCCTTAGTAATTTCGTTCACCTTCCGGTAGTCCACACAAAAACAGTAACTACCATCTGGTCTACGAACTAACACAATAGGAGACAACCCTGGTGACATACTAGGCTCTCTAGTGTCCTGTCTTAACATTTTCTGGCACTCATGCTGGATAACGTTTTTTGCCTTTTCTGTGAGCCCATTGCCAGGTGTAAACAGGTGCGTAGTCACCTGTTAGGATGGTGTGCTCAATTATATTAACCCTTAAACTGAGCAATACATGCATAGATGATTTCAGTAACAAAACCGAAACCACACAATACATTAATGGCTGTTTGTGTCTAGCGCCTTAATTTAAATGCCCCTCATGTGATAGGGGCAGCTATAGTGCAGCCACAACAGATAGTTGACAGACGCCACCAAGAAAAAAAATTGTGACCAACATTCCTGGGTACAAGAGCTTCAGTATTGAGCGAGCCACCAAGGCTGATTGATGCACGCACCATGAATGCACAGCACATGTGACTTGTCACTTCAGCTTGTGACCACAGCATCGCCTAAAAAGTCAAAATATATATGTTCATGCTATTATTGAACGACGATAGTATTACAGAAGACCCCGACTGATAAAACTGACCAGGATTCTAATAACAGGATTGTGGTGATGTTGAGCGTTGTGATCCATGGAAGGAGTAGTAATACTGTGGGAGGGAGGGTGGTGGAGGCGGCGTTTTCTGACTGTGTGTGGCCACCTTTTGACTGCACTCGCCACACCAGCTTAGTGGTTCGCTATGGTGAAGCAAAATGTAGATACTTGTATATAACGTATGTATAGTGTAATAACGGCAATAGGGGTAGGTTGGGAGCCACCATTTTGGCGAGGGAGGTGTGGCGTCTGCACGACTTGTCATGTTGCTGGTGGCCACTATAGTCTTTGGGCACCATACCAGGTTGTTTGTACAAGTATGGTGATTAAAACAGGTAGATACTTATATATAATGTGTTTATATAGCATAATACTACAAACAATATTGTTGGAGGAGAAATATTAGTGCGTCTGACCTTGAGGGCGGCCGCCACCAGCTGATTGTGTGAGTAGCTACGTCTTATTGCCTTTACTCACCGTAAGCTTAGATGTACAGTTATGGTGAACAAAACATGTAAATACTTGTATATAACGCCTGTGTATAGTGAATAAATGCAAAAAAAGTATTGTGGGAGGAGAATGAGGGCGAGTGAGGCGTTGAGGGAGGGAGTGGCAGCAAGTGGCTGGCTGGTGTGTGGCGGTCACTCCTCGTTGCATTTTGACTCACAATATCAACTTAGTGGTTCGTTATGGTGAGCAAAACATGCAGATACTTATCTATAACCTGTGTATATTGTGTAATAACAGCAAAACTGTTTGTTTTTTAACATAATAATTGAATCACTAATATGCACACCATAATTTTGAGTATAGCGATGGTTCACACATTTTATTACATAAATATATCACAATACACAATATTGAATAATATTACTGCAAAAAAACAAAACTTCACACACATTGAAATAAGGTAATATATTTGTGGCAACTGCCGCCTGACAGCTAGGGCGGAGTAGACCTCGTCTGGCGAAGGCTCTGTTAACGCCACTTTTTTGTCAGGCTTCCCTACCCTATTGCGGCTAAAATATGCCACCTACGATTTTTTTTTATTTTTTCCGTGATCAGGAAACACAAACGAACACTTTTATAAGACGAAAGAATTTTTTGGATTTTTTTGTTGTTGCGCCTGTGGGTGTTGAAGCCATTTGGACCCCTCACGGTTTGAGGGTTGAGACCAATCTGGTCATCCTCGGTTGTAAACAGTTTTGGAAATTTCCATAAAATCCCTCTAAACAGTTTTCTCTGTCTGTGGAACATGCTGCAAATCTAGTGCTGATATTAATTACGCTACATCTTGTGTAATATTATAACCTTTACTCATTTATGTTCTTCAATGGTTTCTTGCTCTTGGTAACATTTAATGCACTACATTGCTATGATAGTTGGCATTTCAGATGACTCGTGGTGAAAAATTTCTGTATTGTTCACCAGAGATCCCTGAGACATTCTATTACCTGCTCTGAAGCAATAGGTTTTGTGAGATGTTGAGTGGAATAAGTGCATCCTTATCAAGCACCACAATTAGATGGCGAGGAATTAATATCCTGTCACATCTTCCAGCCACCTGTAGGGTATTTCCTGGTAGGATGTAACGTTCCAAGAACACTTTAATGGCTTTTACAGAATGTGGTGGGCAACTTTGCTTGGTCAATGCATGTAACCCACATGACCTCTTAGCAGTGTCTGGAAGAGACTTGAAAAGCAATTTGGGATTATTTACGCTGTACTTCTGCTTCCTTTTTAATTGAAGCTACTGGAGGATGGTCGTCCAACTCAACGTGGTAAAAAAATCTTTCCCAGCCTCAATCTGCAGTTCCTCGCACCATTTTGTGCAGACTAGGAGAAATTAAATATACTCAAGAAATCCATACCGATCAAAATGTCTCTAGAAAATGCAAAAATTTCAATGATCATGCATGAATGATGTTGTGATTCCTCATTACTTATTTCAAAGTTACCCTGTCCCACGATGTCTATCTTTTGCCCATTACCTGCAGTAAATTTATTTCCACTATTCTTTAAGGCATTGTGGAAAATGTGTCATTTTCAACAAATCTCAACTTGAAGGCTGAATTTTTTATCATAGTTGCCTGACTGCCAGTTTCCACAAATGCCGCCAATATCACATCTTCCACCTTCACTTCAAAAGTTGGTCTTCCATCCCTAGGGGTGACCTGTCCTGGGTCTTCATTAACTCATACACTTTAACAAGAATTTCGAAAATGGCCTCAGCCATAACAATTCCAACATAATTCATAGAAATAGAACACAAAGAGCAACAGTAAATCAAATAAAAGTCCAAGCACAGTTAAAAGCTCTGTACCTCAAGGTACAGTCCATGCACCACTGCTTTTCCTTATTCCCATATCAAATGTAGACAAAAATACAAGTCACAGCTTCGAGTCATCTTTTGCAGATGACTCACAAATCAGCATGAAAATTACATCTGCTGAAGACATTGGAAAAACTACAAGCAGATATTAACAGTTTTCGATTGGGCAGCAGAAAATAACATGATATATAAGGGGGCATATCATTTAAATAAAGGTTGTTCAATTTGCTTATAAATTTATTTATGAAATGGTTATAGAAAGGGCTGCAACTGGTCCAAGTTTCACCATCACACCCTAAACAGAAAAGGAGAAAAAAAAATACACAACGTATTATGCAACAAATGTTCAACATTCTCAAATAATCTCAGGGAACACATGTGTCAACTAAAATGTCTACTATGTGCTGTAGAAGCACAAACTCTTGTAATAATTGTAATATGTATGTGCAATATATTTATATTTAATTTTTTTTTTTTTTTTTTTTTTTTTTTTGGCCAATTTTTTTTCTCGTTTGTTATCAAAGGGATTTGCATGAAACTTGCACACCTTGCTCAATGGACGCCTATCTGCAAGGGTGCCAATTATGAACGAAATCTGTCGAAGTCAAGCTCAGCTACAGGTGGCCGAACTTGGATCTTTATTTTACTCTGGAAAGTAATTTACACCTTCAAAGTACTTCAGAGCTTTCATTTATTAATCAATTAACATGCAAATTTCACCTTATATGTAGCGTTTGTGCTTCCACAGACTCTAGTAGACATTTTAGTCCAAAGTCTATTTGTTGATTTTATAAAAAATTATAAATATCATATATTGCATATTTTTTAGAAGGGTAACTTTGAATAATTATATTATTGCACTAAACTCTTTTTTCATACAACAGATCACTAGACTCCTTTATTATGTGCTAAATCTAATATCTGAGTGTTATAGAAATGATTTTAGTTGACACATGTGTTCCCTGAAACTATTTGAAAATTCGTTGCATAATTCGTTGTATTTTTTTTCTCCTTTTCTGTTTAGGGTGTGATGGTGAAACTTGGACCAGCTACAGCCCTTTCTATAACCATTTCATAAATAAATTTATAAGCAAATTGACCACTTGTAATTTTTAGTTGATATGCCCCCTTAACAGTGATAAATTCCAGGTACTCGGCAAAAATGAGGATCTGAAACATAATACAGGGTACAAAACACAATCGAATCTGCCCATAGTAGGAAAACAGCATGTCAATGATTTGGGAATAATAATGTCCGACGACCTTACGTTTAGGGAGAATAACGAAGCAAATATTGCGTCGGCCAGAAAAAAATGATCGGATGGATTACGAAAACTTTCAAATCCAGGGATCCCATCACAATGGTTGTACTCTTCAAATCACTTAGGCTCTCCCTTCTTGAGTACTGCTCGGTACTCACTACCCCTTTCAGAGCAGGAGAGATTGCTGAAATAGAGGGATATACAGAGAACATACACGGCACGCATAGATGCGATAAAGCACCTAAGTTATTGGGATCATCTCAAAACTCTCCAAATGTACTCATTAGAAAGGAGACGAGAGAGATACCAAATAATATACACATGGAAAATACTGGAGGGCCAGGTCCCAAATTTACACAGTAAAATATCAGTGTACTGGAGTGAACGATATGGAAGAAAATGCAGAATAGAACCAGAGCAGAGGTGCCATAGGTATAATCAGAGAACACTGTATAAACATCAGAGGTCCGCAGTTGTTCAACGTCCTTCCAGCGAATATAAGAAATATTGCCGGAACAACCGTGGACATCTTGAAGAGAAATATTGTTTTCTAAACAAAAAAAAAAAAAAAAAAAAGTGGCTGACTAACCGGGTTGTGATGGTGTTACGGACCCGAGCCCAGCGTCCGAGCACGGAGCAGTGACGACCGCGCCATCTGTGGGTCAGCTCCCGAAACCCCCTTCAAATGGACTGGCCACAAGGTGAGGTGACGCTTGGGCAGCAACGCCATCTATGGAGCGGATAGGTGGACGTTTGTGTCTAAGCCTGTGAGTGAGGTGCCCTAGAGTGTAACTAGTACTGATGACGTGTCTGATTACACAGTCGACCTGGGACTGCTGTAATGAACGTTGGATCAGTCTACCCAAGGCAGCCGTAGAATCTCCAAGTGTTAGCTGCAGAAGTTATGAGTCCCCCCCCCCCCCTCCGGATGAACACTGTTGTGTTAGCCTGCCTGTGACGTGGCAGTTGAGGATTTGTTGTACCCGGGGCTGACTGGAGGAGAAGACTAGCCACTGGGGTGTTATGGTGAGGAGAGTGATCTGTGGAATCACACGAGGCTCCTGCCTAGGGCTCGCAACCCTAGTATCGGTCGTGGAGTGGCCTACGCAGCGTTGCTGATTGGAACCTGCCAGCTAAAGTCTGGATTTGTGGTTGACAGCCTCCACGACGGTGCACCCAGTGGGACTGTGATTTGGCTGGCCTGTGGCCGGGGTAGACTCGCTGGGAGAATCTGAGGATTCGTCTAGAGGCCACAAGAAGAGAACCAGGGCTACTCGTCTCGAGCACCGTTAAGCAGAGCATCCTGTGTCTTCGGAGGAAGACAAGTGATTGTAAATACGTGTAGTTATAGTAACAGCGTGTGACTGTTTATATATTTATTAATTGGTGGTGGTGAATATATATTTATTTCTGAGCAGTTTTATCCCTTCCCCTTTAATTTACTTGCGTTACGGAGCACACCCCTTGAAGGCCACTACTAGCTTGGGGCCGGATACCCAAGCTCTACTAACATCAGAGAAAGAACCCAGTTGCGACCCAAGAGGGCCGTAACAGATGGGTATGTGGGCCTGCGGGCCACTCAAAGCAACAGTCTGGTGGACCAAGCTCTCACAAGTCAAGCCTTGCCTCAGGCCTGGCTTGGAGTAGAACAACTCCCTGAACCCCATCAAGCAGGGGTGGGTGGGGATGGGATGTAGCTGGGGCAGGTAGATGAGTAGGGGGTTGGGTGGGGGGATAGGTTCTGGTTTGTGTGGTTAGGTTGTGGTTGAGGTGGGTAAATGGGTTGGGGCTGGGTGAGGATGGGTTGTGGGTTGGGTGGGGATGGGTTGTGGGTTGGGTGGGGATGGGTTGTGGGTGGGTGAGGATGGGTTGTGGCTGGTGTGGGTATATGGGTTGGGTGGGGATGGGTTGTGTCCATTATGTCTCAATGAGAAACATACATTTTTACTACTTTCTTTAACTTTGAGACTAGGCGTCGGTTCCAAGTGAAATTTAAACGTTCCTCGCAACTTGATAATTCTTTCTCAGCTACTTAAAAAGCATAATTTAACACAACCCTTGTAAAAATCGTCCATGCGTCTAGATTGTGCTCAGAGTTATGCAGTTTGAAAAGATTTTCTATAAGAATCCGTGCATCTTCTCGCTTGTTTGACATGTGGTGACGGGTCTTCGCCACCCTGACTCAAACCATCCAATGAATGAATTCTCTTCCCCTCTTGTTATTTGCGACCCACATTCGTATTTAATGAGGACAAGATAGAATGCTAGCACTAACTGAACTTTAATTATTATTCAAGAGATCACAACACTAAATTTAACTTAAACAAAATTGTATTTTACTTTAATAAGATAAATTGCACTTGGTAACGTAAATAATTATTTAATTTAAAACACTTGCTTGATGTAGCACGCAAATGTAACACTAAGTCTCTGAGGGAAAACTCGACCGCTACCATTAAAACTGAATTGTGCACTTTCATAAAAATCAAAGAATATTACTTTAAAAAAATTTTGTCAATTATATATATCGTGCCACCCTCGTGATCGAAACTAATTCTGATGATTCTACACTTGTACGCTAGAATTTATTTATTGAACCAAAATGACCACTTACTCTAACAGTATTGAGTTCAGCCACGCTAAAACAGAAGTCCCCACTTTTTCCCTTAAATGCTGAAAATTAATTTTTTTATATCTGAACTTGAAAACAAGGTTTACATTGACATTCTCTATTGAATAATAATGACACCTGGATTGCATAGCACGAATTATAATTTTTCCAAAAAACTGAGATCGGGTACCAATCGACTTGCTTACAAATTTAATTTTATTACATGAAGTTTAAAATATGACCCCTAAACTTGCAATCACCAGTCGTCGATTCGTATAGACAGTCTAATGAATGATAATGGCACCTGGGACGCTCACTTGACACATGAATTCCAATTACAAATAACACAAATTATGTCCAAGTGGACTTAAGAAAATTGTGTTGTGAAAATATTTCTAAGAATTTTTCCATCAATTCTTTCCCACATTTCCACAAAATCACTTGTTTAAAATGTAAGAAGCAAATTGCTCACCATAGGAATACTTATCAGGACATCAAAAGAACCCCAGAGGAGTAACCCAACCATAAGGACAACTCGCCTCTGACTTAGTGCATTTCTGTGTTCTCTTAGAAGATAGTCTAAGATTATTATTCAGGGGAAAACGTACAAGCACAGAGATCCCTTAGAATAGGGGAACCACTCCTAATATGGGAGAATTACTTAAAATTTGGGGAAATACTTAATACTAAGAAAATCACTTAATTTTAACTAAAGAACTCGCTCCATTATACCTATAATCATCCCTACCGGCTCTCAATCTTACCTAGGTGACCACAACCACCTAGATTCATACTGCACGAAATGCTGCTTTTGTGGAAATGATTAGGACTAGATACGAATCGACCTCTTGACTGTGCAAGAAACCAGTCGTCGATAAGTTGCTAAGTAGTGTACTACCTCATCCCTCAATGACTGCAACCACCTTCATGAATTTATCATTTTCCTTAGCGATTTGGGTCGTCTACTATTCCTTCCGACCCCCCTCCCCGCTCTGCTCGTTGATGCTGTGAGGGGGGCTTAGTGGGCGGCTGCCGAAGTGTGATGCTCCTTGGGACAGTCCTCTATCCTTTTCTAGCCTTGTGCTCCTGCTGCCGTCCTCTCCAATTGTGCTGAGCACCTTTTCCTTTTCCTTCTGTTTCGTTTTTCTCCCCCTCGTCCTATCTGCTTGCCGTTTCCTGCCGACCTTTTGCTTGTTTTGGTTATTCCTTTAGAGTACTTCCATATTGACCCCCGGGTGCTTGAGGAAGCATACACTTGCACCCGTAGAACTATAGTACCCAACGTCGACAGCGAGGAGGAACCTTTTATTGTCAATCCCCCTTTCGTCACTGAACCCGATCTCGACGGACTGTCGGTTCTTAAGGTGGCGTTTGTGGGGCGTATACTCACGACGCACCCCTAGGAGGCCACGGCATGATCGGCAATAGCTTCTTGTTGGGTGTCCTGCCTCTAATTGTGGCTCTATGGTGGGTGTGGGGGCCCATTCGTGAATGAATGTTGAATTTTAGTAGCGATGATATCTACTGTTTCTAATTTACCTTCTCAGGCTCGTGGGGTGGGCGACCAAACCCCCAAGTCGGTCCATGTTGGAAGACCGGGCTCTGTAGCCTCCGCTGCACTGGGCCCCGACCTTGCACCTCCTTGGGCCTCTCTGACTCCTCCCCTCGGCTCCCCTCCCTCCTTTGTGGCTGGGTCGAGCCCCAAGCCCCCAGTGGTGACTACCTCGTCCCCTGACGTGGCTCCATTTCTAGTTGTAACTACTGCGCCTTTTAACCCCTCTCTCTCTGGGGGTTCTCAACGCCGTCCTCGTCACGGCCGCCCTCGCTCGATTCCTTCCCGTTCTGATACCTATCAAGCTTTGTTTGGTCCCGCTTTGTGGGCCAAATATTTTGATCTCCTCCCTCTTGATTCTGCGCCTTCTGACGATTTCTCCCTCCATCAGCATCTCGTTGATTCCGTGGATGCCTCTGTTACTTTCAACACCACTCGTCTCAGTACACGTGTCGTTGCTGCTCCTTCTCAGGATGCAGCTTCCCGCTTGGCTGCCTTATCCTGCCTTGGCGAGACCCCTGCTCGGGTCTCAAAGAACGTTCAGTTGAATGCCAGTGATGGCACTATTCTCCTTCCGCTCCATGTTGCGACCGCTGTTCGGGATCTTCGAGACTGTCACGACGATATTCGACATATCCTTGATGCCCAGGGCCATTCTATTCTCCACGTTTACTCGTCCCCCTCGTGGTAGTCGCCGTCAACCCTTTCGGGTTGTAAAGATTACCTTTGATGGTCGGACCCTTCCACCTTCTGTCATTCTTGCTGGTGCCAGGTGCTCTGTCCAGGAGTACATTCCTTCTCCTAGGCTCTGTAACAAGTGCTGGAGGTTTGGGGATGGTGTCCTCCGCTGCTCTGGGACTGTCTCTCTCTGTCCTTTGTGTGGTGGCGAAGGTCACTCTAAGTTGGAATGTACTTCTCCCCGGGCTCGTAGCCTCAACTGCGGTTAGGCCCATCCTACCTTCTCCTGTGCGTGTGTCCATTACAAGCTTGAGGCAGCCGTCCTCAACTTGAAGCACCGAGAGCGTTTATCTTTTCCTGAGGCGAGGTGCCAGGTTCGCTGGTTCCCGCCTTGTGCTAATACCTCTTATGCTCGTGTGTTGCGCTCTTCCTCTCCTCATCCTTCCCACCTTCCTCATACTCACAACCGTTTCCGGGCCTTGTACCCTGATACGCCCACTGCCCCCTCCTCTGTTCCTTTGAGTTCTGTCCCGAAGGATCCACCTCCTTGTCCTCTGTCTGGGGTTCCCCTCCTTTCTACCCGGTCTGTCTTGTCTCCTGTGTCTTCTTCCTCGTCTCCCTCCGTTCCTCTTTCCCCCTCGGTCTCTTGACTCTCCCCACTGTCTGTTGGTGAGGGTGATGTCCATCGCTCTCCAAACGGCCGTTGTGTGTGCTCTCGTTCGGCTTCTCCTGTTGACGCTAGAATCCGTTGCCCAGTGCGTAGTTGCTGGGACACCTGTCTCTTTACGTCAGAAGCGTAAGCCTGGCTCCTCTCCTTCCTCCTCCCCAGCGGGTAAGAACGTTTCGCTTTCTTCCTCGGCCCCTGCTTCTGCCTCTAACGCTCCTTCCCGTCCCATTTCGGTGGTTGCGCCCCCTGTTCCTGCTATGGAGGTTTCTTTGGGCCCCGCTTCCCTCTCGGTTGCTGCCCTTGCTGGGGTGCGCTCCCCTCTTTCTACTCCCCCTCTTCCTGCTGCTGTTCTTGACTGCTCCTCTCCGTTGTCTCCTCCTCCTCCTCCTTCCTCCTCCTCTTCCTCTTCCAGACCCCGCCCACCCCCCTCTGGTCTGTTCTCCCGCTTCCTTCCCTCCGTCTTTGCTCAGTTTACCTATGCCACCCTAACCCTGACTTTGCTGACCCTGATCCCGACCCTGATATTCTTTAACGTGCTATTTTGCTCTTTCGCCTGTTTCTTCCTTGTTCTCTGTTGTTGTCCTTTCTCTTCTCGTCGATGTCTATTCTTCAATGGAACGTTCGAGGTTATTATGCCAATTTCCTCGAACTCCAACTTCTGATTTCGCGGTTTTCGCCCCTTTGTGTCTGTCTCCAGGAGCCGATGCTTGGTGCTCGTCCTGGTCGTTTTCGTGGCTATTCCTTTCTCTCCCCCCCCCCCCAGCTGTTGCTGGGGCTCCTAATTCTTCTGCTCTCTTGATTCGCACTGATGTTCCCTTTGTCCCCTTACTTTTTTCTTTGCCTCTCCATTATTCTGCTGCTAGTATCTTTGTGGGGAAATGGTACACAGTTTCTTCCATATATCTCCCCCCGAGTGTCCCGCTTTCTCTTCCTGATCTTCAACACCTCCTGGACACCTTGCCGGAGCCTGTGCTCCTGCTAGGTGATTTCAATTGTCATCATTCTCTTTGGGGTGATGTACTGACGAATACCCGAGGTCGCCTTCTTGAGCCGTTTATCCTCTCTTCTTCCCTGTCTCTTCTGAATTCTGGTGAGCCCACTCATTTGGACTCGCAGACTCGCACCCTTTCCTGTCTTGATCTTTCTCTTTGCTCTTCTTCTCTTTACTTAGATTTCACGTGGCAGGTTCTTGATGACCTCCATAGCAGTGATCATTTCCCCAGCCCTGTTTCCTTTCTCTCTTTTCGTCCTTCCCTAGGTGGCAGTTTGCTAAAGTGGACTGGAACCTATTTACCCTCAGTGCTGCTCTCTCTTACCTCTCCCTTCTGCCTCTCCCTCGCGATCTCCTCCATTTTCATGAGACTGTCTTCGACGCTGCCCTCCACTCTAATCTTCGCTCTTCCTCTCGGGGTCTGCGGAGGTGCGTTCCCTGGTGGAATCAAGACTGTGCTCGGGCTGTCCGCTGTAAGCGTGCAGCCTTGAAGAGGCACCGCCGTCGGCAGACGGCCGATTCTTTTCTTTTCTTTTGGAAAGCGAGTGCGGTGGCCCGTAGGGCCATCCGAACGGCTAAACGTGAACGTTGGGCATATTATGTCTCCACAATTACGTCCGAAACGCCTCTGCCACAGATTTGGAAGCGTATCCGCAAGATAGCGGGTAAGTTCATTCCCGATGTTTCACCGGTCCTTCACCTCTATGGTACTCTTGTGGCGGACCCATTGCAGGTTGCTACCAAACTGGGTTCTCACTTTTCTTCTGTTAGCTTTGGTCTTCATCTTCCTCAATCTTTCCTTCTTCGTAAACCTGTCCTTGAGTCTCGTAATTTTAGATATCTGCATTCGTCTTCGACTTTCCTATAACGATCCCTTCTCTCTCTCTGAACTTCGTTCTGCCCTGGCCCTCTGCGGTTCTACGGCGGCGGTCTCCGATGGTATTCATTATGAGATGCTTCGTCATCTCCCTCCGTGCACGGCTCAGTATTTACTGAGTCTGTATAATCGGATCTGGGGTGAGTCGTCAGTCCCTGAGGACTGGCTCGATGCCGTTGTCCTCCCTGTTCGCAAACCAGGGTCTCTGGGAACTTCCCCTAAGGACTTTCGCCCTATTGCCCTCACAAGTTGTGTCTGCAAACTCTTTGACCGTATGGTTAACGTTTGTCTAATGTGGTTCCTGGAACACCATCACCTCCTCTCCCCTTCTCCATTTGGGTTCCGCAAGTGCCGCAGCACGACAGATGTCCTGGTGAACTTGGAGGTCCATATTCGTACTGCTTTTGCAGCGAGGACCTCCGTTGTTGCCGTCCTTTTTGACCTGGAAAAGGCTTACGACACTTGGCGATATCATATTCTATCCCAGCTTCATTCCTTTGGCCTTCGTGGTCATCTCCCTCTCTTTCTCCACAGCTTCCCCTCTCGTCGTTCCTTTTGGGTGCGCCTTGGTACCGCTCTCTCTGCCTCTTTTCAGCAGTACGAAGGTGTGCCCCAGGGTAGTGTTCTGAGCACTACTCTTTTTCTGGTTGCCCTCAATGGTCTTCTTTCCTCTCTTCCTTCAGGTGTCTTCTCTGCTCTCTATGTCGATGATCTTACTCTTTTCTGTCAGGGTGATGATTTGCCTCTCCTTCAGCGCCGGCTTCAACTTGCGATTGATGCCGTGTCGTCTTGTGCCACCGATCACGGCTTCAAGTTCTCTACTTCTATGACTTGTGCCATGTCTTTTACTCGGAAACGGATCGTTCTTCGTCCCTTTTGTCACTTTATGGTCATCCCCTTGTGTACAAAGATTCTGCGAAGCTTTTGGGGTTATTCCTTGACACTAGTTTGTCTTGGTCTCCCCATATCTCTTACCTCCATGTTGAGTGCTCTAAGGTCTTTACCCTCCTTCGGGTATTGTCCCATACTTCTTGGGGAGCGGATAGGCGCACTCTCCTTGCTTTACATTCCTCTCTCGTCCTGTCTAAGCTCGATTATGGTTGCCCTGCTTACTCATCTGCTTCTCCTTCTACTCTTCGCCGTCTTGATGCTTTGCACCATACTGGGTTGTGCCTCAGTTCTGGTGCCTTTCGTTCGACTCCCGTCCTTACCTTGTATGTTGACACTGGCTTCCTTTCTCTCCAGGACCGCCGTGATCGCTACTGTCTTCGCTATCTTGCGCGGTCCTTACAACATCCTTCCTCTCGCCTCTGTCGTGCTTTAACTTTTATTCCTCCTGCGGTTCCTGCTCCTCTTCACCACCTCCCTCTTTCTGTCCGGTTATCTCGCTTACAGGATTCTCTTTCCGTTCGTGTTTCTAATGTTTCTCCTCGTGTTGTTCCTTCTTTGCTCCCGTGGAGAGTCCCCTTCCGCAGTTTTGTACATCCTTGACCCGCATCACTACAGCTTTTACCCCTCCTACGGTTCCAAAACGCCTTTTCCTTGAGTACTTTTCTTCGCACTCCCACTCCGTTTCTGTCTTCACCAATGGGTCTAAGTCTGCGGACGGTGTTGGCTATTCTGTTGTTTTTCCTAATTGCACTTATATGTGTCGCTTACCTCCGGAGACTAGCATCTTTATAGCGGAGCTTTATGCTATTCCCTGTGCTCTTCGTCTCCTGCTTTCTCGTTGTCAGTCTTCCTTTGTAGTTGTTGTTGACTCTCGTAGTGCCCTCATGGCTCTCGGGTCCTTTATTGTTCATCCAGTAGTTGTCGAGATCCAGCATTGGCTGTTTCTTGTTCACAGTAAATTTAAGTCGGTTGAGTTTTGTTGGGTTCCCAGCCATATTGGTGTCTCTTTAAATAAGCGTGCAGATCCTGCCGTCAAGGAAGCTGTCCGCTCTTGTCCCGTCTCTCGTAAAGGTATTCCATATTCCGACTTTTACCCGGTTATCCATTCCTCCATTCTTACCCGTTGGCAGGCTTCTTAGTCGTCTGTTACTGGTAACAAACTACGTACTCCTAAATGTTGTGTTTCCTCGTGGCAGTCCTCCTACCACCGTAACCGGCGATGGAAAACAGCTCTGGCGAGGTTGCATATTGGCCATACTCGCTTAACCCATGGTTACTTGATGGAGCGCCGCTCTGCTCCTTATTGTGATAATTTGCATTGTCCCTCTTACGGTTGTGCATGTCCTTCTTGAATGTCCTGACTTCCAGGACGAGCGTGTGTCTTGCTTTCCGACTGCCCCTCGCGGTCGCCTGTCAATCAATAGAATTCTTGGTGACTCGGATACTTTTGATATCGTTCACCTTATGCATTTTTGTTCTCGTATTGGCCTCTTTGGCAATATTTAGCGCCCTCTGATTATTCCGTACATTTGATGGTGCTACATAGCCTTCCCGGTTTGGTGCCTTCTTTTGATAATTACTTACTTATTCATTCCGACAAATCCCTAGGCGGCCCACAGATAAATCCGTCCAGACAGCCCAAAATTGGAACTGTTGTTGAGAATATGGAAGTCCTCAACACATCTGAACCAATTGAAAGGGGTCGAATAAAATACCCCATTCAATCGGCTCAAAGTGGTCTCCTTAGTCAATAAATCATAACCACCTAATCATAATATTACTGCCATAATACCCTATTTTTTAACGTTACCAGCCCCCCACCCGTCACAATGTCCAGAGATTGCCTACTCCACTCAATCGCTACTGTTATGGTATTACCGTCGACTCTACTGTGTGGGCTCTTGGCTGACCTCACTAACCTATACTCTTGTTGACCGAATGGACAAGATGTGTGGGCCTTTAACAATTCTTAAAAGAATTGTTGAAAACACAGATGTGCAACATTGTAACGGGAACCATCCTCAACCTTCAATTCTGGTGAACGCTGGCCGTTATTTAACCGTTCTGCTGTTCATTGTTTTATTCTTACTGTAACCTCTAGCCCAGTGATAACTTATAACCTTGGTGGTTGATCACCAAGGCGCCACATAACGAGGACACTGAACCTTTCAGCTACAAGTAAATTCACTAGAGACTTTAATAGCTGCCACCACCTGACTTGCTACATTCTTAAGGTTGAAGAGGTGAGGTAAATCCGAAGCGTTTGTACTGCAGTTATCTGACTGCAGTGAAATCCCACAAAACCCACATAATAATTACCCTGACTGCAAAGCAGGAAACAGCCAATTGGTATAGAGTTGCAGAAATTACATTTGTATTTTATTGAAGGGGGGATAGATTACGTTAAGTACGGTTAAATTTAAACAGAAAGGGAATAAATATTAAATAGAATAAGGGGTACTTGCAGAGCCCACAGGAGTATTTACAACACAAAAGTACACAGGATTGCGAATTCAACAATAAAGAAATATATATAATAGGGAATATTGACTAAACAATAGAAATCACTTTAATAATTATTTATTACACAAAATAGTACTTGAACGCTCCCTAAACTGAAATATCTCTAGCTAGAGGCAATGGTTATTTACTGTGGTTTAAAATAAACTGCACTTAATTCAACAGGCATTACCTTGATCACAAGCCCAGGCCAGATATTAAGCCTTTGCGTCTGGAGGTGGTGTTGACCACCAGGATCGTGCCAGCCACATTGATCTCAACCTCCTTGACCTCCAGCAAGCAAGCTGACCCATGGCTGGTTGTTAAACTAATTTTCAATGATAATTATCTAAGCTAGATTGATGCCCTGGGTCACTAAAAGTGACGTAATCCCTATTCCCAATTGATAGTACCCTTGTTTAATTATCTATTTAAATTACTATAAATGACCCTACTGAGTAATAACATGAATTTCCCAAATTTAAATGAACTAAGAAATAAGTTGGTCGGTAGCCATTGAACACACCACTGAGGCTGCTACTGAGCCGCGAGTGTCATGCGTCTACCAGAAATTAGTTCCCTTATTCTAAATGAGTCATCTGCACTTGTCCCAGAATCCTCGTCACTTTAGAAAGAACTGCTACATAGTTCCTTTCTCTGTGAATAGCTTGGATCAAGTCTTCAATATACAATACTCTCAAAATTAAGTAATACCCTTTCACATACCAAATTAAATAAGATGGAGTCTCAGAGTAGAAGGGGGTGAGGTGGGGGTGAGGCTGCGTCCCTGGTGACCTGGCTTAAGTCAGTGTTGCCGCCTCAAAAATCGAGCCGCTCTGCTATCTACTAAATTCCTGGCTGAAAACCTACCTGATTATATACGTCTTCACTCCTTCCTTCCTTAAACATACAATTTAGGAGTGCACATAACCTATTCTTTAAAAGGGCAACGTCAAGATGAAACTTTACATACACAATTACAAATGACAACATTTTTAATCTCTACCCCTTAGCACTGAGGTGTTATGTCCTGGCTCGGCTAGAAAGTTCATTCTTTCAGTAACTAACGTGCGGGCGCGTTTATACAATCAAATTTATGAAGAATACATGATTATGAACAGTTTGGCTGTTACAGTGGCCTGTCTGGCTTCGGTCATGTTCTGTATTTCAACTTTCCTTGAAGAACAGTCCGGCGAGACGGTGGTGTGGGCGTCTCCACATAGACAACGTTGCAATTCAGCTTGGCAGTTCCAGTAGTGGGAAGCAGGCAGAAGAGGAGACTTCAGAGGCAGTCTCGACAACTGACGGATGTAACCGTTTCAGCGTTTATCTGCACTCGCTGTGGTTGGGATGCCGTTCTTGGGTTGGACTTAACAGCCACAGCAGACATTGCCCCAAGCAGACACCCAGAGCACATTTCAATAACCCCACGGGATTGACGGATGTCTACTACTTGGTTTCCTGCACAGATACTGCATCTCTGACCTGGCTGTTGCATTTCTGGACGTAGTGAGTGCTTTTGTAATACCTGAAGCATTGACATAGGCGGCAGTAACGTTGCCTGGAGATCTGATGGGGTGTGCAGGCCACGCCAAAACATTTGAGGCCGTTGTCAGCCGCGAGAGTGGCCTCTGCTGGAGACTTGAGGGTGGGTCTCAGGTTTCCATCCAGCTGGATGAGGTTTGCTGAAACAGCAGTCAATGACTGGTTCTGAAGGTTGATGATGTGGATGTATAGGCTATCGTTCTTTCCGCGATAAGAACGCTCACTCGGTAGACGATGTGCTTCTTACCGCCTCATAGTGGTGGGGTGGCACGAGGATCAGGTTTTCTGGTTTTAATGCCTCGATTGTTGTGGGATTGAACAGGCCTTGGAGTGTTGCAGCACTGCCGGACAGAATCTGGAATTCATTTTCCTCCATAATTACGTCGATGAAAACATCAGTTTGCCGTCAAGAGGACCAGAATCTCGGCCTTGGTGAAGGTTCCTAGGAATCAAACCTTGATTCAGTGGAACATGGTGCTATTTAACTGGCATCAGGAGGGAAGAAAGAGTCCTCTTCATCGGGTCAGTGCCGATGGAGGATAGCTTTCTATCTGGATAGTGCTCTGATCGCCAATTCACATTACTGAAGAAGGCCTTCCGTCTCCTCCCGGTATAAAACGTCAGGATGGGAGTGGGGCTGACAATCTAAGAGTGAAGCGCTGTTGTTGTAGTTGTTACAGATTCAGGTACTGGGAACAAAAAATTCCAAGTAGCCTGGCTATGGTGAGCCCGTAGTGGACTTACCTGGCACAGGAGCGGGGCTGTAACTTTTTTCGAACACCCCCTCCCCGCTCAGCTCGTTGTCGCCGTGTGGGGGCTTAGTGGGCGGCTGCCGGAGTGTGATGCTCCTTGGGATAGTCCTCTGCCCTTTTCTAGCCTTGTGCTCCTGCTGCCGTCCTCTCCAATTCTGCTGGGCATCTTTTCCTTTTCCTTCTGTTTCGTTTTTCTCCCCCCTCTTCTCCTATCTGCTTGCCGTTTCCTGCCGACCTTTTGCTCGTTCTGGTTCTTCCCTTGGACTTCTTCTATTTTGACGCCCGGGTGCTTGAGGAGGCATACTCTTGCACCCGTAGAACTGCAGTACCCGACGTCGAGAGCGAAGGGAACCTTTTATTGTCAATCCCCACTTCGTCACTGAACCCGATCTCGACGGACTGTCGGTTTCTTAAGGTGGCGTTTGTGGGGCGTATACTCACGACGCACCCCTAGGAGGCCCCGACAAGATCGGCGATAGCTTCTTGTTGGGTGTCCTGCCTCTAATTGTGGCTCCATGGTGGGTGTGGGGGCACATTCGTGAGTGAATTCTTCTATTCGTCAAGATGATAACCCCTGTTTCGGCTTCTTCTGGTTTACCTTCTCAGGCTCGTAAGGTGGGCGACCAAGCCCCCGAGTCGGTCCGTATTGGAAGACCGGGCTCTGTAGCCTCCGCTGCATTGGGCCCCGACCTTGCTCCTCCTTTGGCCTCTCTGACTCCTTCCTCTGGCTCCCCTCCCTCCTCTGTGGTTGGGTCGAGCTCCAAGCCCCCAGTGGTGACTACCTCGTCCCCTGGCGCGGCTCCTTCTCTAGTTGTAACTACTGCACCTTTTAACCCCTCTCTGGGGGTTCTCACCGCCGTCCTCGTCACGGCCGCCCTCGCTCGATTCCTTCCAGTTCTGCTACCTATCAGGCCTTGTTTGGTCCCGCTTCGTGGGCCAAATATTTTGATCTCCTCCCTCTTGATTCTGCGCCTCCTGACGATTTCTCCCTCCATCGACATCTCATTGATTCCGTGGATGCCTCCATTACTTTCAACCCCACTCGTCTCGGTACACGTGTCGTTGCTGCTCCATCTCAGGATGCTGCTTCCCGCTTGGCTGCCTTATCCTGCCTTGGCAAGACCCCCGTTCGGGTCTCGAAGAACGCTCAGTTGAATGCCAGTGTTGGCACTATTTTGCTCCCGCCCCATGTTGCGACCGGTGTTCGGGACCTGCGCGACTGCCACGACGATATTCGACATATCCTCGCTGCCCAGGGCCACTCTCTTCTCCAGGTGGACACGTTTACTCGTCCCCCTCGTGGTAGTCGCCGTCAACCCCTCCGGGTTGTGAAGATTACCTTTGATGGTAGGACCCTTCCACCCTCTGTCATTCTTGCTGGTGCCAGGTGCTCTGTCCAGGAGTATATTCCTTCTCCTCGGCTCTGCAACAAGTGCTGGAGGTTTGGGCATGGTGCCCTCCGCTGTTCCGGGACTGTCTCTCTCTGTCCTTTGTGTGGTGGCGAAGGTCACTCTAAGTCGGAGTGCGCTTCTCCCCAGTCTCGTTGCCTCAACTGCGGTGAGGCCCATCCTACCTTCTCCCGTGCGTGTGTCCATTACAAGCTTGAGGCAGCCGTCCTCAGCTTGAAGCACCGGGAGCGTTTATCTTTTCCTGAGGCGAGGCGCCAGGTTCGCCGGCTCCCGCCTTATGCTAATATCTCTTATGCTCGCGTGTTGCACTCTTCCTCTCCTCGTCCTTCCCGCCTTCCTCAGACTCACAACCGTTTCCGGGCCTTGGACCCTGATGCGCCCACTGCCCCCTCCTCTGTCCCTTTGGGTTCTCTCCCGAAGGATCCTCCTCCTGGTCCTCTGTCTGGGGTTCCCCTTCCTTCTACCCGGTCTGTCGTGTCTTCTGTGTCTTCTTCCTCGTCCCCCTCCGATCCTCCTTCCCATCCTCTTCCTCCATCTATCGGCTCTCCCCACCGCCTGTCAGTGCGGGCGGATGTCCATCGCTCTCCTAACGGCCGTCGTGTGTGCTCTCGTTCGGCTTCTCCTGTTGAGACACTGGAATCTGTTGCCCGGTACGTAGTTGCTGGGACACCGGTCTCTTTAAGTCAGAAGCGTAAGCCTGGCTCCTCTCCTTCCTCTTCCCCGGCGGGTAAGAAGGCTTCGCTTTCTTCCTCAGCTCCTCCTTCTGGCTCTGTTGCTCCTTCCCCTCCCGTTTCAGTGCTTGCGCCCCCTGTTCCTGCTATGGAGGTTTCTTTGGCCCCTTCTTCCCTTTCGGTTGCTGCTCTTGCTGGGGTGCGCTCCCCTCTTTCTACTCCCCCTCTTCCTGCTGCTGTCCTTGACTGCTCCTCTCCGTTGTCTCCTCCTCTTCCTCCTCCTCCTCCGGACCCTGCCCGCCCACCTCTGATCTGTTCTCCTGTTTCCTTCCCTCCGTCTTTGCTCAGTTTACCCATGCCCCCTAACCCTGACTTTGCTGACCCTGATCCCGACCCTGATATTCTTTAACGTGCTCTGTTGCTCTTTCGCCTTTGTTTCTTCCTTGTTCTCTGTTTTGGTCCTTTCTCTTCTCGTCGTTGTCCATTCTTCAATGGAACGTTCGAGGTTATTACGCCAATTTCCTCGAACTCCAACTTCTGATTTCGCGGTTTTCGCCCCTTTGTGTCTGTCTCCAGGAGCCAATGCTTGGTGCTCGTCCTGGTCGTTTTCGTGGCTATTCCTTTCTCTCCCCCCCCCCCCCAGCCATTGCTGGGGCTTCTAATTCTTCTGCTCTCTTGATTCGGGCTGATGTTCCCTTTGTTCCTTTACTTTTTCCTTCGCCTCTCCATTGTTCTGCTGCTCGTATCTTTGTGGGGAAATGGTACACAGTTTGTTCCATTTATCTCCCCCCGAGTGTCCCGCTCTCTCTTCCTGATTTGAAACACCACCTAGACTCCTTGCCGGAGCCTGTGCTCCTGCTGGGTGACTTCAATTGTTGTCATTCTCTTTGGGGTGACGTTCTGACGAATACCCGGGGTCGCCTCCTTGAGCCGTTTCTCCTCTCTTCTTCCCTGTCTCTTCTGAATTCTGGTGAGCCCACTCATTTGGACTCCCGGACTCGCACCCTTTCTTGTCTTGATCTTTCTCTCTGCTCTTCTTCTCTTTACTTAGATTTCACGTGGCAGGTTCTTGATGACCTCCATGGAAGTGATCATTTCCCCATCCTTGTTTCCTTTTTCTCTTTTCGCCCTTCCCTCTCTTTCCCTAGGTGGCAGTTTGCTAAGGCGGACTGGACCCTATTTTCCCTCAGTGCTACTCTCTCTGACCTCTCCCTTCTGCCCCCCTCTCGCGCTCTCCTCCTTTTTCATGACACTGTCTTCAACGCTGCCCTCCACTCTATTCCTCGCTCTTCCTCTCGGGGTCCACGGAAGTGCGTTCCCTGGTGGAATGCGGACTGTGCTCGGGCTGTCCGCTGTAAGCGTGCAGCCTTGAAGAGGCACCGCCGTAGGCAGACGACCGATTCTTTTCTTTTCTTTCGGAAAGCGAGTGCGGTGGCCCGTAGGGCCATCCGTACAGCTAAACGTGAATGTTGGGCATCTTATGTCTCAACAATTACGTCCGAAACCCCTCTGGCCCAGATCTGGAAGCGTATCCGCAAGATAGCGGGTAAGTTCGTTCCCGATGTTTCCCCGGTCCTTCACCTCCATGATACTCTTGTGGCGGACCCGTTGCAGGTCGCTTCCGAACTGGGTTCCCACTATTCTTCTGTTAGCTCTGGTCTTCATCTTCCCCAATCTTTCCTTCTTCGTAAACCTGTCCTTGAGTCTCGTCCTTTAGATTTCTGCACTCATCTTCAGCTTCCCTATAATGATCCCTTCTCTCTCTCTGAACTTCGTTCTGCCCTGGCCCTCTGCGGTTCTACGGCGGCGGGCTCCGATGGTATTCATTATGAGATGCTTCGCCATCTCCCTCCGAGCACGTCTCAGTATTTACTGAGTCTGTATAATCGGATCTGGGAGTCGTCGTCAGTCCCTGAGGACTGGCTCGATGCCGTTGTCCTCCCTGTTCGCAAACCGGGGTCTCTGGGTACTTCCCCTAAGGACTTTCGCCCTATTGCTCTCACAAGTTGTCTGCAAACTCTTTGAACGTATGGTTAACGTTCGTCTGATGTGGTTCCTGGAACACCATCACCTCCTCTCCCCTTCTCAATTTGGTTTCTGCAAGTGCCGCAGCACGACAGATGTCCTGGTGAACTTGGAGGTCTATATTGGTACTGCTTTTGCTGCGAAGACCTCCGTTGTTGCCGTCCTTTTTGACCTAGAAAAGGCTTACGACACCACTTGGCGTTATCATATCCTATCTCAACTTCATTCTTTTGGCCTTCGTGGTCATCTCCCTCTCTTTCTCCGCAGCTTCCTCTCTCGTCGTTCCTTTCGGGTGCGCCTTGGTACCGCTCTCTCTCCCTCTTTTCAGCAATACGAAGGTGTGCCCCAGGGTAGTATTCTGAGCACTACTCTTTTTCTGGTTGCCCTCAATGGTCTTCTTTCCTCTCTTCCTTCTGGTGTCTTCTCCGCTCTCTATGTCGATGATCTTACCCTTTGTTGTCAGGGTGATGATTCGCCTCTCCTTCAACGCCGGCTTCAACTTGCAATTGATGCCGTGTCGTCTTGAGCCACAGGTCATGGCTTCAAGTTCTCTACTTCTAAGACTTGTGCCATGACTTTTACGCGGAAACGGGTTGTTCTTCGTCCCTCTTTGTCACTTTATGGTCATCCCCTTGAATACAAAGATTCCGCGAAGCTTTTGGGGTTATTCCTTGACACTCGTTTGTCTTGGTCTCCCCATATCTCTTACCTCCGTGTTGAGTGCTCTAAGGCCCTTACCCTCCTTCGGGTCTTGTCCCATACTTCTTGGGGGGCAGATAGGCGCACTCTCCTTGCTTTACATTCCTCTCTCGTCCTGTCTAAGCTCGATTATGGTTGTCCTGCTTACTCGTCTGCTTCTCCTTCTACTCTTCGCCGTCTTGATGCTTTGCACCATACTGGGTTGCGCCTCAGTTCTGGTGCCTTTCGTTCGACTCCCATCCTTAGCTTGTATGTTGACACTGGCTTCCTGTCTCTCCAGGACCGCCGTGATCGCTACTGTCTTCGCTATCTTGCGCGGTCCTTGCAACATCCTTCCTCTCGCCTCTGTCGTGCTTTAACTTTTACCCCTCCTGCGGTTCCTGTTCCTCTTCACCACCTCCCTCTTTCTGTCCGGTTATCTCGCCTACAGGATTCTCTTTCCGTTCGTATTTCTGATGTTTCTCCTCGTGTTGTTCCTTCTTTGCCCCCGTGGAGGGTCCCTCTTCCGCGGTATTGTACATCCTTGACCCGTATCACTAAAGCTTTTACCCCTCCTACGGTTCTAAAACGCCTTTTCCTTGAGCACTTTTCTTCTCACTCCCACTCCGTTTCTGTCTTCACCGATGGGTCTAAGTCAGCGGACGATGTTGGCTACTCTGTTGTTTTTCCTGATCGCACTTATATGTGTCGCTTGCCTCCGGAGACTAGCATCTTTACAGCGGAACTTTATGCTATTCTCTATGCTCTTCGTCTTCTGCTTTCTCGTTGTCAGTCTTCCTTTGTGGTTGTTGTTGACTCTCGTAGTGCCCTCATGGCTCTTGGGTCCTTTAATCCGGTTCATCCAGTAGTTGTCGAGATCCAGCATTGGCTGTTTCTCGTTCACAGTAAATTTAAGTCGGTTGAGTTTTGTTGGGTTCCCAGCCATATTGGTGTGTCTTTAAATGAGCGTGCGGATGCTGCTGCCAAGGAAGCTGTCCGCTCTTGTCCCATCTCTCGCAAAGGCATTCCGTATTCCGACTTTTACCCGGTTATCCATTCCTCAGTCCTTGCCCGTTGGCAGGCTTCTTGGTTGTCTGTTACTGGTAACAAGCTACGTACTCTTAAATGTTGTGTTTCCTCGTGGCCGTCCTCCTTCCACCGTAACCGGCGGTGGGAAACAGCTCTGGCGGGGTTGCGTATTGGCCATACTCGCTTAACCCATGGTCACTTGATGGAGCGCCGCCCTGCTCCTTATTGTCCTAGTTGCATTGTCCCTCTTACGGTCGTGCATGTCCTTCTTGAATGTTCTGACTTCCAGGACGAGCATGTGTCTTGCTTTCCGACCGCCCCTCGCGGTCACCTGTCCCTCGATAGAATTCTTGGTGACTCGGATACTTTTGATATCGTTCGCCTTATGCGTTTCTGTTCTCGTATTGGCATCCTTGGTGATATTTAGCGCCCTCTGATTATTTTGCGTATTTGATGGTGCTACATAGCTTTCCCGGTTTGGTGCCTTCTTTTGATAATTACTTACTTACTTACTTACTTTTTTCGAGCAAGTTGTGGAGGCGAGAGTGTGAAGCGCTTCGAGAGAAGTTATATTTAACTGACCGCGCCCCCCCCCCCCACACACCTTATTTCGTCGCCTTGCTTTAATGTAGTCAGGTGAAGATCGACAAATCACGAGCCTGTGCAGGCGATGAGTCACAATAACGTGGCTTATGCTGACCAGACCACACACTAGAAAGTGAAGGCACGCCGACGTTTCGGTCTGTCCTGGACCATTCTCAAGTAGATTGTGTTGAGGAAGTCGACTGACTTCCTCGCTAAGTAGGTAGTTATAATTTGTAACTACAATATATAAATATAGGTCTAGTTTGTGCAGGTCAATGCTAACATTAAAAATATTAGGACATTGGTTAATTTGGGAAGACTTAATTAAATTGCGTTCATCATTACCCCTGCACTTAGCAATATGTTTTGGCTCTCTCCAATTAATATTATGACTATATAAACCGGCATGTATCTTATCTTGAGATAATTTTGGGGCTTAGCGTCCTTGCGGACCTGTCCTCGACCAGGCCTCATTTTTTGATACACCCCACCAGGAAGCAGCCCGTAGCAACTGTCTAACTCCCAGGTGCCTATTTACTGCTAGGTGAATAGATACATCAGGGCGATGGAAACTCTGCCCATTTGTTTCCGCCTCCACCGGGGATCGAACCCGGAACCTCGGGACTACGAATCCGAAGCGCTGTTCATTCAGCTGTCTGGCGTCCTTACATCCACTTATTCACGAGCCATTTATCAGCTTACAAATTCTTCACATACTGTCAATGTCTCACTCCATTTCACTATTTCAGGTACATTCACATTTCTTGATCTATATTTTTCATAGATTTCACAAGCTAATCATAAAACCTTAAAATTACTATACACTCGCATATTTTCCTCAGATACTATTGCTAACTATAGTCTCTTGCACAAGATGGCAAGAGAGGCAGCCAAATAACAAACTCTCATAGCTGATGGAACAAGTTCCAGTTGAGTGAGTAAGGGGGCGTAAGAAACCACCCCCATCGATGACCTATTTGACCAAGTTATGTGGATATAAAAAAATCCATGGATTAATACATGTAGCTTCACATCTATGGAAGAGAGATGGTATCTCTAATTCATTATCAATTAACATGGGATCAAAATAATTCTTAGTATACAACAGAACAACTGCCGACCAAGCAATATTAATATGAAATATTGTTGCATCTTTGGTGAAGCAACTTTTGCTTTGATCACACACAACAGCTTCAAATATCTGAAGCAATTCCCATTGAGTAAAACAATCTTCCTAACGTCTACTGGGAAGAAAGGAAGTAGAGCGATAAGGAGATGGTTGAGGAGTCTTGCTGGGGGTAGGTGGAGGATATCTTGTGACTAGTATCTTAATGATGCGGTTCGACACACCAACCACCAAAGAAAACAAATGCATTTGGCAACCATTGGAGTTGAGCACTGGATCAGCCTCGTTGGCACTGATGATGAAAACAAAGTGACACAGCAAAGAGATATCCACTAATCTACATTGAAGATTGATACATTGTGATAAGTGCCAGGGGAAGGCCAAACCCCATGATGTACGGCCAGTTCTCTTCGATGAAACTTAATCTCTTGATTAGTTCCCAACCCATGTTGAACCATCTGTACTCAAAGGCATAGAGTGCATTAAGCATACACAGGTGAATACCGTTTAGGATCACATCTACACCCACCAGAGGCACCAGCTTCATCAAGCTAGCCTGAATGAGAAAAAGAAACTGAACAAAGATGGAGATGAGAATATTGGCTACAAGTTTACTGGTGATGCTGATCAGGTGGGGGCGTCCTTGTCGCTGGCGATATGCATTATCAGCTGTGCCTTGAAACCATATCGTGTTAATGTTCCTGGAGAGCATGAAGAGTGGCAAGACCCACAATGTGTTGAAGATGGCCCAACCTGTCCTCTTACAAATTACCGCTGACTTGGCCGTTTGCCCGTATGGACAAATATGGACCTAACTTGAAAATGAAAAAAAAAATGAAAATATATTTTGGATTTTTTTTTTCGAAAACAGTAAGTTAAGGGTCCGCTGGTAGGTTAGGTGGACAGGAAATTCTCCTTTTAGTTTCAAAACGTCATAAAGAATGTTAATTCAAAGTTTCCTCTCCTAACCTTTCTGAGTAAGCCAGAGGACTCAAATAGAAAATGGGACAGTACATCACTTTTGTGAGCAGATCATTGAAAATTACGTCCATTTTTGGCCGTAGGGCGCATACGACCGAAAAGAGACGTTATTTTTAAGAGTACGGGTTGGTGAGGATGGGCAGCACCAACGACAACATATACACTGACGGATCACTCAATACAGCTACAGGGAGGGAAGGAAGTGCTGTTATTGCTCATCAGCCTGATGGCAGCACAATTCAAAGAAATATCCGAATTAGTAACTGGGCGTCCACAATGCAGGCCGAGTTGGTAGCGATACTGGTAGCACTCGAAGTTATTGACAACACTGAAGTAGACAGCTTAATTATTTCTGACTCCCTATCCTCACTACGAGCAATAAACAGTTTGCAATCAAGTAATAACGTGCTTGTCTTGGAAGCTAGACGTAGATATGTAAGAATACTTAGCAAGAGGGTAAATATAAAAATGTTGTGGATTCCTTCTCACATTGGCATGCAGGAACATGACAAAGTTGACGCCCTTGCTAAGGCTGCAGTAAATAAAGACAGTATTGAATGGAATCTTGAGTTATCAAATAGGTCCCTTAAAAGTGTCATTAGACGAGAACTCCTAGATGGATTTGAAGAAAGTAGAACAGTGCAAACTGGAACTAGTAGGTCCATTGTTCATCACAATGAAATGTGTGAAGTAAAACATGTGTATGGGGCAAGTAACAAAGTCAGTAGGCTAACAGATGTTGTCACAGCTCGTATAAGACTTGGCTACAAGTATCTCTGGCAGTTCGGCTTGTATAGGGATCTAGATGAAGTAAAGTGTAAAGTGTGTGGACATAGGCAGGGACACACACTCGAACACTATATCATGGATTGTTGTAAAATTGAGCCTTTTAAAGATAAGTCTAAGCTCACTCTGTATGAAATGGCAACCTATCTCATTACCATGGATAAATTACCTGAAATCCTTGCACTGTACCCACATTTTGCTTCCAGTAGATGAACGACATATGAGATTCAGAAACAAGTAGTGTATTGTGAGGACTAATAATAAACAGAAGCTCCCCTATGACTCTGTAATATCCCCATTGGCCAAACTATTATGTATTAACGATAAAACCTACCATTAATGTATGATGACTTACTGTAAATATGTAGCTCTTGTAATAGCACTTTCTCTGTAACTAGCTGACATTGTATCTATAAGGTGTGAAGGATTGAAGAAATTGTTTATGTAATAATCTAAGATGAGGTCTGATAAAAACCTTTTGTGCCCTCTGTAATGTTTTTGCGCTACCGCTCACAGGATGAGTATGGGGTGCACAATAAAAAAAAACGATGACACTGGCCCCTGTTCCTCATCCAGGAAAAGCCCCAGCACCTGCTTCAGTCCCGGCCCGAACATTTAATGGAAGAATGCTACACTGAGGCCGAAAAGAGCACCGTTGACTTTGCAACACTGCAATGCAAATGCTATGCATTGTAAGCATGTAAATGCAATGCATTGGATTGTTGGGCCCATTCTAATCACACAATGTATATAAGTGTGAACTCAAAGATTTACTAGTTTGTTAAAGTTTCACACCCAATTGGTACAAGGGATCGAAAACAAACCTCACTCACTCTGCTGAAGACGGGGGTGAGTTTCTGATTAAAATGGGTTTAATCATATTATTTTTTAACCATTAGATTCATATTCAAATGCTCAAGAACTGGGGAAAGTTTAGCTCGCTGTTTAGAGTAACACAATTGAATTTCTAATTTCCGGTTTAGCTTTAGGGAGTATGATAGTAGTGTTGGAAATATTCAACACTTTATTACTAATATTCAGTACCTTCAGAAACTATTCTTGTAATGTGTAATATAATTTTACTAACACTACTAACCAATAGAGTAGTGAAAATAACATGATTTAACTAACTCATAATAACGCCTCATTTCCCCAGAAATTCTAGTAAAGTGTTGCATCAGATCACACGACGAAAGGGAAAATATTTACATTAATAAGAATTATGTTAAATTCTCCTAATTTCACATTCTTTAATGAGTATTATTTAATATCACTCTTGCATGAATATACTTCGTGAATTAAAGCAGATAATACATTTATTTTCGTTTATATAGTATTGTTTATTAGCTGGTAATAATTCTTGCAAATACCAATTGCTATTCCAGCGCATTCACATACTACTGAATATATATCCAGCACTCTCTCATATTGAACAACGTTCATTTAATTATTATGAAATGAGAATTTGAATATTGTCAAATAAAACAAATTAATTCTCTAATTCCTGATAATCTTTAGTTCCTATAAACCGGGATATTAATTAAATCATAGATAATATTAAGCGCGCCATAGCAAAACTGCGCATGATGAGCTACCCGGGAAGGAGTAGGACTGGCAAGCGACGCCATTAAGCTAGAGAGATTGTCTGGAAGCTGGTCAAATTACCGGCTCATCAATCCGCCATCCCTTCCACTATGGACGCTAGGAGGACGTGACTGCTTCATCATATCACAGACATCAGTATCGGCATATCTATAAGTTCATTTCCCTTGTTTTTTGTGATCATATTTAACATAATATGTAGGACAATTTGTCGTTATGCTGCACATCCATTAAAAATAACCAGTAAGTGTATATACAGGGCTTTACCACATCTAATTTAGAAATGTGGTATTATAACTCTCTAGATGATTTCTACATACTACTCGCCTTTCAGCTTGGAATTGCTAATAATAAGGAAGATATGATGCTGCCTCGATCAAGTGTTCCCAGGATAGCCTGATGAAACAAGTTTCTCGTGACGAATATATCCCAATGCATGCTAGCTTTCCTTCGTACAGCTAAGCTGTTATTTCGTTCTAGTAGTTTGTAGAATATTATATTTTATTAATCCAAAGATTATTTATAATCTCCAATATTTCATATTTTCTTCAATATTTCATGTGTATTAATCTTCATTTATTTGTACTTGAAATGCATTAATTTCTCTGTACTAATCAAACCCCCAAGTGTGTGGAGGGATTTGGCTTCGTAATTTATTATAACTACAGTTCATTCATTATACAGTAATAGATTTCCATCATACTTATATAAGAGATCCATAGGCACTGGTTCTCCAAATATTAGTTCCTTATCTTAAGGATGGTCCTTCAAATGATTTATGAGATTTATTATCTTGGAGCCAGATTCCCCCAGAAGCAGAACGTATAAACATAGTTGCCTCTAAAAAGAGAGAAGAAACTGTTCATGGGTTTTGTAACCATATCCCGAATTCTAAATATATTTTAGCTATTTTAACACACACAGTTTCATATAAACATTATATTTGAAATACCTGCAATCTCTGACTGTCCCCTGGGGACATCCCGGCTGCCTTAAGGTCAGGTGACCTTGTGGCTGTGGCTGCTTACCACCACCACCTACCTGTGATCGCCATTGCGTCCTTTTATATTTGTTTGTTTATTTAATAATTTCTTCTCTGGTAACCACTAAACTAGTCAGGACGTCATCTGCACATTCTACGTAGATTTGTTTTGCTGTATTGATAAAGTTCTTTGGTACTTTCTTATAATTTCGTAATTTAAACCATTTTCATTATCAGTTATTTGACTTATATTTTAATAGCCAGGTGTTATCTGTAATCTTTGTTTCATCTGGTGAAACACTGAAGGCTTTCTTTGCTTGCCCGCAATACGTACTTTTTTCTTAAATATTCTTGTCATAATTCGTTTGTATTGAGCCTTCTTTTTTCTGATTAGGTTCTTTAGTGCCATGGTTATTCATTTTGGGTCACTACTATTTTAAATCGGCAATCTATAGCGTACAACGTTTCTGGGCTTTATTTGTAATTTTTTTTAAATAAAACATAAACATAATTTTTAAATAAAAAGACAAGACTCAAGAACTGCCCAATTCCCATATTCAGGTTTGCCAAATTTAAAATTCCCAAAGAACACTTAAATATATGAATCAGAAGAGAAAAATCTGGCGCCTTAAGTTTCTCTCAAATAACTTTTTCGTGTCTCGTTTAAGGTAATTTCCTCGTGATGTCTGTTGCGTAACTCACTCCCTTTTAAGATGCTACTTATCAATGTCTCCCTGTTACACAAGTCTATATTATCTTATTGTGTTGGCACAATATTATTTTGTTTAATGAAGCGGGTATAAATTTAAAACTAATTTCCTGTATAGCAAATAAAGTTTATTGTACTCAAATTAGTCGGTGTTTGTTAGACACCGATTTTGGTGTTTACTGATGTTTATTGTTAGTTTGGGGAGCCGGTGGCTGAGCGAACAGAACACTGGGCGCGTGATCCTGTGACCCCAGGTTCGATCCCGGGTGTCGAAGAGAAACAATGGACAGATTCTTTCACCCTGATGCACCTGTTACCTAGCAGTAAATATGTACCTGGGTGCTAGTCAGCTGTCACGGACTGCTTCCTGGGGGTGGAGGCCTGGTCGAGGACCGGGCCGCGGGGACACTAAGCCCCAAATTATCTCAAGATAGGAGACCTAGAAGCTTTAGATATTAGTTACCATAAAATCTATTCTTCCCTCTTGAAGTTTGATGGATTGTGTGTAACTTCTATTATTAGGTAGATAATTTTTCATTTAATTCTCTCAACAGTTTGCTGAGCAAAATTTTCAGTCCCACTCTTGCACTGCATTTAATACTTAGACGTATTGCCACGGCCCATCCTCGACCGAAATAGATCAGTGTAAAATAATTTATATTCTCTATATTGTTAATTGTTCCGTGTTTTCCTCATACATTGACGTTTGTTAGTGGTTTCATTTATTTTTGTTTGTCGTAAACTCAAACCCAGATTCGTTTTGAATACAATATTTACCCTACTGTATATCATTAGCCTCATGAAATTGTTAACTTCATACAATCTATTTTTCGCCACCTAGACCCTTGAGGTGTACCAATAGGTTTGTACTGGAAATTGGTAACTCTTGGCAATAAACGCCCTAGACAAACCTGCCCATCATCTACAACTCATAACCTCAAATTAAGTTCCTAACCCAGAATCATTACTTCAACACTCCACACCCGGTTAGTCTCCCATACAATACTCTCACATTGCAGACTCGACTGGAGTCAACAAGATCACATCGGGTCCCCACATTAGGCTGATTTCTGTCACTGCCACAAGCAGATAAAGAGGAGTACTTGATGAAACCGCGGCTTCCACAAGACTATCCTCCAACTGGTCATTGTATTCACCACCACACTCAGCATCCCAAGGACGCTATAATTACAGTAAATGTATATCTATATGTTTCCACGAACTTTGGGTCAGCCTTTGTGACCTTTTGGCTGTAACATTTGCTTACGTGACCTAAGGTTGTCTTAATCTTTGACCACACCTCGGTGTGACCACAATCTGACTACTCAAGTGTATTACCACTCATTTCCCTCCACCATTTGATAAGTAATGTAGTTCTTGATTCCCTACCTCGTACTTTCTTCTATGTTGTATATTGCAACAGTACATCGACCTAATTCACGTTGAAGCGGCTACAACAGCAGCCACAGCTTCCAATGGTCATAACCATACCACTATTACTGTGGTACCTACAACAGTCCTACGCACTTGACTCTGTCAGCAAAAGCTGCCACACGCCTTCCATGAAAAGTATATCGTGTAGCTAGCATACATGGTGTTCTTGCTAATGTAAGCTTTCCAATTATTCATTAATGGAATTGCATTACTCGTACAATACCTTTGTCATTGCAACTATATTTAAATTCCTCTTTGTTTGTAGCTCGGTGGATATTGTTTACGGAGAAGCGGACAGTGGGCTTGAACATATTGCGTCACACTATTTCTTATTAACTTTATCCCTTGCCCGCGGAGAATATACCCAAACACTTGCATTTGTAGAGCAGGTTTTGCCTAACCAGCATACGTGCCAAGATCGCAACACATCTCCAGACTTTTGTTGTGATGTTGATCTACATGTTGATTCAAAGCGACATTTTCCTTTCCTTAGTATATTTAAACACTTTTTGGGGATGGTTATGTAACGTATGATTGTTACGTCGTTGGGTAGATTAGATACACATTGTTTAGTGAGTTTTCATATTTATTTATTAGTCTTGATTACAGTAGTCGGTTGGTGGCATTGTCGTAAACGTTCAGACGGAGTTTGGAGCAGAGCAGAGAGCTGAGTGAGGCCGGAGTCGCGGAGCTCTATGTGGGAGAGCGTGGAGGCTCGATTGGGAATTGCCAGTGTCTGAACTCGGGGAGCGAGAACGTTGAAGCTCGATGCGGTCGTAGTCTGCTGTCTGCTCTGTGTTGAAGCTTTAGCGTCTTGGGTCAATTAGATCTGTACACGCTGAGTGCTACATTGTTAACTGTGGAAATTGTACTGTTCGCTATTCCTCATATCGCTTGCTTATATGGTGACTACACCTCGGCTCCCTCCAACAAGATGAGAAGAGTATTACCGGTAATTGGGGGAAAGGACTGTAGCTTCTGTAATTAGTGCTAATTAGTTATGCTATTAAGATTATGAGAAAATGGAGCTAGTATAAGACTAACTCGCTACAGTTATAACTGCATTCTAATCCTTTTATATTTCCTGAATGTTTGCAAATGTCCCTTACATATATGTACTTGTATAGATATATATATACATTTTAAAGTTGTATGCACTAGTTAATTAGCTCGAAACTTACTTAAAAGGGCTTTTCTATTGCAGGTGTGTTGGAGCTGCAGGTGTGTGCAAGGGCACTTCAGGTGTGTATGAGGGAGCTACAGGTAATGTCCACCGTGCCCTCCACATGGTCACTGCTGTTAAAACCACTTGGGTCGCAACACGTGGGGAGCTCAGGTTACAATACATGAACACATTGCAGGTATGATATGTATACAGGTGTGTGAGGAAACTACAGGTATGTGCGAGTGCGCTGCAGGTATGTGCGAGGGCACTGCAGGTATGTGCGAGGGCACTGCAGGTGTGTGAGGGAGCTCGGGTTACAATACGGGAACACATTGCAGGTATGATATGTATACAAGTGATGTAGGTTTTAAATTACTGAGGACAACACTGGTTGTATTGACATCAATTCAGAAGTTTCGTATCATAGTGATTAGACATCAGCAAGAGAACTCGGAGAGATTTTACTAGTCATGTATTAATGATGAAGATGCTGTTGATAATGTTCGAAGACTGACAACAACAGTAGTATCTACTGAAAATGTTTAAAATATTAAACTAAATATTTTCAAGCATAGTGAAGGTCAAGCGGACATAATATTCAATTATTAATATTCTTTTAAGTGACTGGTGGTGTTATACGATACGTTTTTAAAGCCATGTGTATATTATTCCGGTATGTATGAATCTCGTAACCATGGAGATATTTTGATAGAGCATGAACAAATCGGCAACAAGAATACAAACATAAGAACATAGGAATGAAGGAAACTGCTGAAAGGTCTATTGGCCCATCCGTAGCAGCTTTAACTTATATCCACCCAAACTCAAGAGATCCTACGTCTATGTTACCCAGTAATTTGTTCTACAAGTCAACAACACTGTTACCAAACTAGTATTTACCCAGGTATTTCTTAAATCTAAACTTGTTCAATTTATATCTATTATTTCGCGTTCTATTCAGTGAAGTATATAATACCTTATTAATATCTCCCTTATTATGCTTTATTATAGACTCGTTCCTCTCAATGTTTGCTGATGATGCAAGAATATTGAGAAGAATCAAAACAGATGAAGAAAGAGACTACAGGATAACCTGGACAAACTGGAGGAATGGTCTATAAAATAGCTGCTAAAGTTCAACTCAGGAAAGTGTAAGGTAATGAAATTAGGCGAAGGGAGCAGGAGGCTGAACACATGATACCATCTGGGAGGTGAAATCCTGCAAGAGTCGAAATTAGGCGAAGGGAGCAGGAAGCTGAACACAAGATACCATCTGGGAGGTGAAATCCTGCAAGAGTCAAATAGAGAGAAAGATCTGGGAGTTGATATCACATTGAACCTGTCCTCAGAGGCCCACATCAAAAGAATATCAGCGGAATATGCTAGACTGGCCAACATAAGAACTGCCATTAGAAATTTGTGTAAGGAATCGTTCAGGACCCTGTATACCACTTATGTCAGAACAATCCTGGAATATGCAGGTCTAGCCTTGAGTCCATACCTAGTTAAACACATGACAGTTAGAGAAGAATCAGCGGTATGCCACCAGGCTCGTCCCGGAACTGAGAGGTATGAGCTACGAGAAAAGGCTAAAGGAGCTGAACCTCACGTCCCTGGAAAACAGAAGAGTAAGGGGAGACATGATAATTTCCCTGAGAATTTTGTAGGTGGTTGACAGAGTGGACAAAGACAAACTCTTCAGCACGGGTGGGACACGAACAAGGGGACACAAGTGGAAACTTAGTACCCAGATGAGACACAGAGACGCTAGAAAGAAATTTTTCAGTGTCAGAGTAGTTAATAAATGGAATGCACTAGGCAGTGATGTGGTGGAGGCTGACTCCATACACAGTTTCAAATGTAGATATGATAGAGCCCAGTAGGCTCAGGAACCTGTACACCAGTTGATTGACAGTTGACAGGCGGTACAAAAGAGACAAAGCTCAACCCCCGCAAGCACAATTATGTGAGTACAATTAGGTGAGGTGAGTACTACACACCTTTCTCTGACGAAAGAGCAGAGCTCAACCCCAGCAAGTACAACTAGGGGAATACAACTAGGTGAATACACACACACACACACACACACACACACCTAAAAAACATTATATTCAATAAAAAAAACATTATATTAAATAAAAAATAAAACATGCTTCAATACGACGGCCAGGTGATGGCACCCGTCAATACGACAGTCAAGTGATGGCACCCGTCAATACGACAGTCAGGTGATGCACCCGTCAATACGACGGCCAGGTGATGGCACCCGTCAATACGACGGCCAGGTGATGGCACCCGTCAATACGACGGTCAGGTGATGGCACCCGTCAATACGACGGCCAGGTGATGGCACCCGTCAATACGACGGTCAGGTGATGGCACCCGTCAATACGACGGTCAGGTGATGGCACCCGTCAATACGACGGTCAGGTGATGGCACCCGTCAATACGACGGCCAGGTGATGGCACCCGTCAATACGACGGTCAGGTGATGGCACCCGTCAATACGACGGCCAGGTGATGGCACCCGTCAATACGACGGCCAGGTGATGGCACCCGTCAATACGACGGCCAGGTGATGGCACCCGTCAATACGACGGCCAGGTGATGGCACCCGTCAATACGACGGTCAGGTGATGGCACCCGTCAATACGACAGTCAGGTGATGGCACCCGTCAATACGACGGTCAGGTGATGGCACCCGTCAATACGACGGTCAGGTGATGGCACCCGTCGATACGACGGTCAGGTGATGGCACCCGTCAATACGACGGCCAGGTGATGCACCCGTCAATACGACGGCCAGGTGATGGCACCCGTCAATACGACGGCCAGGTGATAGCACCCGTCAATACGACGGTCAGGTGATGGCACCCGTCAATACGACGGCCAGGTGATGGCACCCGTCGGTGCGACGGTCAGGTGATGGCACCCGTCAATACGACGGTCAGGTGATGGCACCCGTCGGTGCGACGGTCAGGTGATGACACCCGTCAATACGACGGTCAGGTGATGGCACTCGTCAATACGACGGTCAGGTGATGGCACCCGTCGGTGCGACGGCCAGGTGATGGCACCCGTCAGTACGACGGTCAGGTGATGGCACCCGTCAATACGACGGCCAGGTGATGGCACCCGTCAATACGACGGTCAGGTGATGGCACCCGTCAATACGACAGTCAGGTGATGGCACCCGTCAATACGACGGTCAGGTGATGGCACCCGTCAATACGATGGTCAGGTGATGGCACCCGTCGATACGACGGCCAGGTGATGGCACCCGTCAATACGACGGCCAGGTGATGGCACCCGTCAATATGACGGCCAGGTGATGGCACCCGTCAATACGACGGCCAGGTGATGGCACCCGTCAATACGACGGCCAGGTGATGGCACCCGTCAATACGACAGTCAGGTGATGGCACCCGGCAATAAGACGGCCAGGTGATGGCACCCATCAATACGACAGTCAGTTGATGGCACCAGTCAATACGACGGTCAGGTGATGGCACCCGTCAATACGACGGTCAGGTGATGGCACCCGGCAATAAGACGGCCAGGTGATGGCACCCGTCAATACGACGGTCAGGTGATGGCACCCGTCAATACGACGGTCAGGTGATGGCACCCGTCAATACGACGGTCAGGTGATGGCACCCGTCAATACGACAGTCAGGTGATGGCACCCGTCAATACGACAGTCAGGTGATGGCACCCGTCAATCCGCTGGAGGTTCGAGCCTTCCGTCACCCACAACTTCACTACTGTAACCAGCGCCTGGGAGCCTCGTCAACATTCTCAAGGGCCTAACACCAATGGATGGGAACTATCAGGAGAAAGTGCAAAGCCATTACGACTATATAGCACTTGGAAGGCATCAGGATAAGGATTTGGCCTGGGACGGGGAAGGGGATGTGAGGAATAGTGTCCAACCACTTGGACAGTCGGGAATTGAACGCCGTCCAGCAAGACGCAAGACTGTCGCTCTACTTTTTAGCGCAAGTGGATTTAATTTGGGTTTGTCCTTATAATGTGATAATTATGAAGGAAGAGGATTAGTTCATTTATGTTAAAACTAGTTCTCACATTTTGAAGACAAAGTCACTTCTCTTGAAAAATGACTAGGAACATAATTGTTAAAAATTTTGTATTTTACGTATTTTCTTTCCTTTAGAATTGATGAAAGTTAAGTCAGCTTGCAAATACGTGTGACTTGGGTCTTCACTGATTTCTATTCTCTCGTAATAACATATGATGTTTTCGGTGTTCCTTACTTGGCTAAGATAGAGGATGGCCTTTCTTTCATTTATTTCCTTGACCCTCATACAGGCTGGTGCTTCCACACGCGACAGCCTGTAATTGTCTGTAACACAAAGAGTTGCCTTTAAGTTATAGGCAAGGTTTCCCGTTATGCCTAGCTCCTCCTCAATGATGTTATAGACGTCGGTGTCATGCTCTACACCGACGTTGATGCCTCCAGATTATATCACTTTCTGCTGGATAGCTTCGTCCAGAATAATCTTCTCTGACCCCAGAATGTTGACGAGACTGAAGATGCCTGGCGCTGACGCCAAGATGTCAGCCGCGTCAGATGGCATAATATTGCCTGCATTTAGTACAACAACTTTACCTACAGCGTCAGAGGTCAGCGCCACCGCTTCACTAATGGCCTGACTAATTACTGAACAATGCTGGGAGACGAGCCACGTCATCTACGTCGTTATCGAAAATACATCCAAACTAGTACTCTATAAATCCTGTATTTAAGACCGCAGGTTCAATTGTTTCAGCTAAGCTGACTTGTACTAGCCTGTTTAGCTATTAATGATAATCATTTAAACGGTAATGTTACGCGGAAGCGACAATTAACACAAAAAGTTTTCAAAACTTTCGTTAATGTTGTTTACGTCAATAATAACAGCGTATTTAAGGACGAAAGTTTCACTGTTTCTTATTTCATAGTTACTCATGTAATTATACAGGTTCCACCTGGGTAACCTGGCAATGGGTTCACAAAACTGACATATTTTCATACCGTTTTCATACATCTCAGCATTACTGGGGTACAAAAAACATTTCGGACACTGTACCTGTTTGTCTGGCGAGACGCTCACGAGTCTTGTGCCGATGTCAAGTTTGAAGCTCAAACTGGATTGTTAATTGTTGTGGAAGCTATGTTCCTCTGTAGCCTCCTGGAACCCCATTTGATCTTGACACTCCAGGTCTTCTTGAGGGAGTGTGGAGTCGTGAGAGGGCAGTACCACCGGCAGAAGTTTACTAAAGCCCCTACATCTTGTAGCGTCGAGCTCCCTCACGGCTTTTGTTAGTGCCTGTGAGTGTGCCTCGTGGTCTTGGCTCCCGAGCGGGTTTGATGATACATTTATTAAGCAGGTAGTAATTTTAGCGAGTTCGGCGGTGGTCATGTCTTTGTAAGGAAGAAGTTTGAAGGCAGCGCTCATCAGCTAATGCTGGCGGGTGAAGTCGAGGAGCATGGTGCCTGAGAAACTTTTGACAGAGTCGGTATTATTATCTGTTTTATCATCATCACTATGACCGCTCTCCTCGATATTAATTTCGGTATTAATATCATCATTATTCCCGCTGTCCTAGGTATTAATTTCTGTATTACCATACATAGTGGCATTAACGGAGCCAATATTTGTGTCTGGCCTGGAAGATTCAACCTGGTCCTTATCGTTGTCCATATCTTTCGACACTGACCCTGAAGACTGGTCTCTCTCAGACTCCCCTCGGAAACAACAACACAACACTCTCACAATTTTCTTAATCACTGATAAACACATTTTTGATGCGAGTAAATCTGTTTTAATTACCAAAATATATATGTACAGTACAATCATCACATCTATAAATCTACTGCATAATTTAGTAAAGTTAGAATGTAACGACTAAACCACATATCAGAAAGTTGAGAAGGACAAAGCTTTGGTCCGTCCTGGACAATCATCGATTCTTATAATGTATTGATAATGAACATGACATTCTCAGCCACGTTATTGTCACTCATCGTCTGATAACTTACAATGTACTAACCTGTTTGTGGAGAATATTGTTTGGTGGTAGACAGCAGGAAGAATGTTGGAGAGTTCGGAGTAGTTGGTAGTGAGAGTTGTGGGGAGGTTGTTAGCGAGAGTTGTGGGGAGGTTGTTAGCGAGAGTTGTGGGGAGGTTGTTAGCGAGAGTTGTGGGGAGGTTGTTAGTGAGAGTTGTGGGGAGGTTGTTAGTGAGAGTTGTGGGGAGGTTGTTAGTGAGAGTTGTGGGGAGGTTGTTAGTGAGAGTTGTGGGGAGGTTGTTAGTGGGAGGTTGTTAGCGAGAGTTGTGGGGAGGTTGTTAGGGAGAGTTGTGGGGAGGATGTTAGTGAGAGTTGTGGGGAGGTTGTTAGCGAGAGTTGTGGGAGGTTGTTAGCGAGAGTTGTGGGGAGGTTGTTAGCGAGAGTTGTGGGGAGGTTGTTAGCGAGAGTTGTGGGGAGGTTGTTAGCGAGAGTTGTGGGGAGGTTGTTAGCGAGAGTTGTGGGGAGGTTGTTAGCGAGAGTTGTGGGGAGGTTGTTAGCGAGAGTTGTGGGGAGGTTGTTAGCGAGAGTTGTGGGGAGGTTGTTAGCGAGAGTTGTGGGGAGGTTGTTAGCGAGAGTTGTGGGGAGGTTGTTAGCGAGAGTTGTGAACAGTTGGTAGTGAGAGTTGTGAACAGTTGGTAGCGAGAGTTGTGAACAGTTGGTAGTGAGAGTTGTGAACAGTTGGTAGCAAGAGTTGTGAACAGTTGGTTGTGAACAGTTGGTAGTGAGAGTTGTGAACAGTTGGTAGTGAGAGTTGTGAACAAGTTGGTAGTGAGAGTTGTGAACAAGTTGGTAGTGAGAGTTGTGAACAGTTGGTAGCGAGAGTTGTGAACAGTTGGTAGTGAGAGTTGTGAACAGTTGGTAGCGAGAGTTGTGAACAGTTGGTAGCAAGAGTTGTGGACAAGTTGGTAGTGAGAGTTGTGAACAGTTGGTAGTGAGAGTTGTGAACAGTTGGTAGTGAGAGTTGTGAACAAGTTGGTAGTGAGAGTTGTGGACAGTTGGTAGCGAGAGTTGTGAACAAGTTGGTAGCAAGAGTTGTAAACAGTTGGTAGTGAGAGTTGTGAACAGTTGGTAGCGAGAGTTGTGAACAGTTGGTAGCGAGAGTTGTGAACAGTTGGTAGCAAGAGTTGTGGACAAGTTGTTAGTGAGAGTTGTGAACAAGTTGTTAGCAAGAGTTGTGAACAAGTTGTTAGCGAGAATTGTGAAGAAATTGGTATATGCTGTAATCATCTTGCATTACTCTCTCATAGGCTTCAGATGCGACCAAACTGGCATCAACTATGACTTAAATTAATTAAGGTGGAGGGTAAAAATATCCTAATCTTCTCTATTGTTTTGAGATGCATCTTATTGTCTCAATAAACTTTCTCGAACTTGAACTTGAATGACTTAAGATTTCGTCGTTACTTGCAAGTCACATAAGACACTCGGATATCTAATCATAGTTGTTAATGAATTATCTAGCTCTAATAGTCACTTACCTAGTGCAGCGTTATGACAGATTTGTACTCACCTAGTTGTGCTTGCGGGGGTTGAGCTTTGGCTCTTTGGTCCCGCTTCTCAACCGTCAATCAACAGGTGTACATATTCCTGAGCCTACTGGGCTCTATCACATCTATATTTGAAACTGTGTATGGAGTCAGCCTCCACCACATCACTTCCTAGTGCATTCCATTTACTAACTACTCTGACACTGAAAAAGTTTTTTCTAATGTCTCTGTGGCTCATTTGGGTACTCAGTTTCCACCTGTGTCCCCTTGTTCGCGTCCCTCCAGTGTTGAATAGTTCATTCTTGTTTACCCGGTCGATTCCCCTGAGAATTTTGTAGGTTGTGATCATGTCCCCCCTTACTCTTCTGTCCTCCAGTGTCGTAAGGTGCATTTCCCGCAGCCTTTCCTTATAACTTTGGCCTCTTAGTTCTGGGACTAGCCTAGTGGCATACCTTTGGACTTTTTCCAGCTTCGTCTTGTGCTTGACAAGGTACGGGCTCCATGCTGGAGCCGCATACTCCAGGATTGGTCTTACATATGTGGTATACAAGGATCTGAATGATTCCTTACACAGGTTCCTGAAGGCAGTCTGATGTTAGCCAGCCTCGCATACGCCGCAGATGTTATTCTTTTGATGTGGGCTTCAGGAGAATGGGTTGGTGTGATATCAAATCCTAGATCCTTCTCTCTGTCCGTTTCACGAAGGACTTCATCTCCCATTCTGTATCCTGTGTCTGGCCTCCTGTTTCCACTGCCAAGTTTCATTACCTTACATACTCGGGTTGAACTTTAAAAGCCATTTGTTGGACCATTCATACAGTCTGTCTACGTCGTCTTGTAGTCTCCTACTGTCTTCCTCCATCTTAATCCTCCTCATAATTTTTGCATCATCAGCAAACAATGTGAGGAATGATTCTATGCCATCTGGAAGATCCTTTACATATATGAGAAACGGTATGGGTCTAAGGACTGAACCCTGCGGGACCCTACTGGTGACGTCTCGCCAATCTGATACCTCACCCCGCACAGTGACTCGCTGCCTTCTGTTACTTAGGTTACCTTGAGGTGTTTCCGGGGCTTAGCGTTCCCGCGGCCCGGTCGTCGACCAGGCCTCCTGGTTGCCGGACTGATCAACCAGGCTGTTGGACGCGGCAGCTCGCAGCCTGACGTATGAGTCACAGCCTGGTTGATCAGGTATCATTTGGAGGTGCTTATCCAGTTCTCTCTTGAACACTGTGAGGGGTCGGCCAGTTATGCCCCTTATGTGTAGTGGAAGCGTGTTGAACAGTCTCGGACCTCTGATGTTGATAGAGTTCTCTCTCAGAGTACCAGTTGCACCTCTGTTTTTCAACGGGGGTATTCTGCACATCCTGCCATGTCTTCTGGTCTCATGTGATGTTATTTCTGTGTGCAGGTTTGGGACCAGCCCCTCTAATATTTTCCACGTGTAAATTATTATGTACCTCTCCCGCCTGCGCTCAAGGGAGTACAGTTTTAGGCTCTTTAGTCGGTCCCAATAGTTTATATGTTTTACTGAGTGGATTCTAGCAGTAAAGGATCTCTGCACGCTCTCCAGGTCAGCAATTTCTCCAGCTTTGAAAGGTGCTGTCATTGTGCAGCAGTACTCTACTCTAGAGAGCACAAGCGTTTTGAAAAGTATCATCATCGGTATAGCATCTCAGGGGTGAAAAGTTCTTGTTATCCAACCTGTCATTTTTCTTGCAGTTGTGACGGCTATTTTATTGTGTTCTTTAAAGGTAAGGTCTTCCGACATGAGTATACCCAGATCCTTTACATTGCCTTTTCGTTCTATGTTATGATTTGCCTGAGTTTTGTACGTGGTTTCCGTTTTTATATTTTCATTTTTTCCATAGCGCATGAGCTGGAACTTATCTTCGTTAAACACCATATTATTTTCTGTAGCCCATAGAAAGACCTGATCTACATCTGACTGGAGGTTCGCCGTGTCCTCTATGTTGCCTACTCTCATGAAGATCCTAGTGTCATCTGCAAAGGATGATACAGTGCTATAGGTTGTGTTCTTGTCTATGTCCGAAATGAGGATGAGAAAAAGTACTGGAGCAAGCACAGTACCCAGGAAGACTGAGCTCTTCACGGTTGATGGGCTGGATTTTATTTTGTTGACTATTACACATTGGGTTCTGTTGGTCAGGAAATTGTAGATCCATCTGCCTATTTTTCCGGTAATTCCTTTTGAACGCATTTTATGTGCAATAACACCATGGTCACATTTATCAAAAGCTTTTGCGAAATCTGTGTAAATTACATCCGCGTTATGTTTGTCTTCCATAGCATCTAATGCCATATCATAGTGGTCCAGCAACTTCGACAGGTAAGAGCAACCTGTTCTGAAACCATGTTGTCCGGGGTTATGGAGTTGCTGTGATTCCATGTATTTTGTGATTTTACTTCTTAGCACTCTCTCAAAAATGTTTATGATGTGCGATGTTAGCGCTATCGGTCTGTAATTTTTTGCCTCAGCCTTACTTCCTCCTTTATGAAGTGGTGCTATCTCTGCTGTTTTTAGTATATCAGGAATAACGCCAGTATCTAGGCTTTGTCTCCACAGAATGTGGAGGGCCTGCGATAGTGGTTTTTTACAGTTCTTTATGAATATGGAGTTCCAAGAATCCGGGCCTGGTGCAGAGTGCATAGGCATACTGTTTATGGCTTCTTCAAAATCCAGTGGGGATAGGGTGACGTCTGATATATGATTTGATGTTGGTATCGTATCCATGAAAAATTCATTTGGATTATCAATCTTTAGTGTGTTTAATGGCTCGCTGAAAACAGAGTCGTACTGCGTCCTCAGTAGCTCGCTCATTTCTTTGTTGTCATCGGTGAAAGTTCCAACTCCCTTTCGCAGGGGCCCGATACTAGATGTGGTTTTTGATCTTGATTTTGCATAGGAGAAAAAATATTTCGGATTTCTTTCTATTTCACTGATGGCCTTTTGCTCTCTTTGCCTCTCCTGGGTTTTGTATGATTCTTCTAGCTTCCGTTCAATTGTTTCTATTTCTCTACCTAACCTTCTTCGCCGTTCTTGAGATAGGGTGCGACTCTCAAGTTGTTCCGCGATTCGTTTTCTTCGCCTATATAGGGAACGACGTTCCCGTTCCAATCTGCATCTCTTCCTCTTTTTTCTTAGAGGTATGCGGTTTGAACATATTTCTAGTGCTACTGAGCTTATTTTTTCCAGGCACTGGTTCAGGTTTGCATTTTCTAGCTGTTCTTCCCAGTTTATTTCTGTGAAGTCCTGGTTTATTTGCTCCCAGTTTATCTGTTTATTATTGAAGTTGAATTTGCTGAAATCTCCTCCACCGGGAATCTGGACTGGTTTTGAAGGTCTACTCCCCATGGTTGTCATAACTTTAATTAAGTTGTGATCTGAGTAACAGGTATTTGTAATCATTATGTTCCTGATCAATTCATCATTATTAGTGAAAATGAGGTCCAGCGTGTTCTCCTTCCTAGTTGGTTCTACTATTTGCTGGTTTAAGGCAAACCTGTCGCACATCCGTAGCAGGTCATTTGCATGTGCCTGTTCATTTAGGCTACTTCCTGGTATTCTTTCTGATATTACTGTATTAGCCAGGTGCTTCCATTTCAGGTGCCGTAGGTTGAAGTCCCCAAGCAGGATGATGTTCGGAGCTGGATTTGTGAGGTTTTCCAAGCAGTGTTCTGTTTTCATTAGTTGGTCTTTAAACTGCTGAGGGTTTGCCTCCAGTGACTTATATACAAGGACAATAACTACATTTAAAATCTCTATTTTGATTATCAGCACTTCCACCATATCATTTGAGGTGTTTAGCAGCTCAGTACAGATGAGTGTGTCTTTGATGTAGAGGCTGACCCCACCCTGAAGCCGGTGTTTCCTATCACATCTGAAAAGATTGTACTCTGAGATCCATATTTCACCATCATGGTAGTCCTTTGTGTGGGTTTCTGTTAGGGCTGCAAACACTGCATTTGCCTCATGAAGGATACCATCTATAAATTGAACTTTGTTGGTTTTGCGTGTTTTTATACCCTGGATGTTGGCAAATATAAATGATGTTATCGTGTTAGTGGAAATGCTGGATGTAGGTACTCCCTTATCCAATGGAGCATCTTCCCTTTCACTTCTGCCTGCATCTCCAGCTTTCGCACTAGTCTCTGGTTTGGCATTGTGTCAAAGGCTTTCTGGTAATCCAAAAATATGGAGTCTGCCCACACCGTCTCTTTCTTGCCTGATTCTTGTTGCCTGGTTGTATAATTCAATTAGTCCTGTGAGGCATGACATGCCATCCCTGAAACCATTTTGGTGTTGTGTCACAAAGTTCCTTCGCTCCAGATGTTCGACTAACTTTTTTTGCACAATTTTCTCCATTAGCTTGTATGGTATGCAAGTTAGGGATACTGGCCTGTAGTTCAGTGCCTCCTGTCTATCCCCCTTCTTGTATATCGGGACTACGTTTGCTGCCTTCCAAATTTCTGGCAGTTCACCTGTTACCTGTGATTTGTTATACACCATAGAGAGTGGCAGGCACAGTGCTTCTGCTCCTTCCTTTAGTAGCCATGGTGATATTCAATCCAGGCCTATAGCCTTTGTCACATTCATCTCTAGCAAAAGCTTCCTTACATCTCCACTGGTAATCTCAAATTCCTCTAGTGGTGCCTGGTTATTTTTTTTTTCTCTAATATCTGGAACTTCTCCTTGCTCTAATGTGAAGACTTTCTGGAATTTCATATTGAGTTCCTCGCACACTTCTTTGTCATTTGTAGTGTATCTGTCTGCCCCTATCCTCAGTTTCATTCCCTATTCCTTCATTGTTGTCTTTCCCTTGATGTGGCTGTGCAGCAATTTGGGTTGGATCTTAGCTTTGCTTGCTATGCCATTTTCATATTGCCCTTCTGCCTCTCTTCTCACCCTGACGTATTCATTCCTGTCTCTCTGGTAACCTTCTCTGCTTCACGTGTCATGTTATTTCTATAGTTTCTCCATGCTCTTTTACTTTGTTGCTTAGCTAGCTTACATCTCTGATTAAATAATGGGTTTCTTTTTCTTGCATTTCAGTTTTCACCTTTTGGGCCGGGATAAAGTTTTCTGCTGCATTCTTGCACTTCTGCGTGATGTATTCCATCATGTCTTGGGCCGTCTTTCCCCTTAGCTCTGATTCCCATGTTACATCCTTTAGGAATTTTCTTATCTCCTCATAATTTCCCTTACGGAATGCTAGCCCTTTGCTTTCAGTTTCCTTTTTCGAGTACTTTAGCCCTTCTTCGACAAGATGCTCAAACGTCAGTACACTGTGATCGCTCATTCCTACTGGGGCCGCGAAGTCAATTTCCCTTATGTCGGAGTCATTCAGAGTGAAGACTAGGTCGAGTCTCGCTGGTTTATCACTTCCCCTCATCCTAGTGGGTTCCCTAACATGTTTGCTTAGGAAGTTTCTTGTCGCCACCTCCAATAGTTTGGCTCCCCATGTATCCTCTCCTCCATGCGGTTCCTTGTTCTCCCAGTCTATCCTTCCATGATTTAAGTCCTCCATGATGAGCAGATGAGATCGATTTCAACAGGCAGCAGAAGCTGCCCTCTCAATTATGTTATTAACTGCCATGTTGTTTCTGTCATACTGTTGTCTGGTTATATATAAGCTATATATGTGTCCACAAGCTCCCCCATAAGCTCTCTCCTTCCCACAAGCTCTCCCCAAAAGCTCCCCCCCCCCCCACCTCTGAATATTATCCTTTACCTGCAATTTGTTGTTTATGAATTTATAGAATAGACCTGGTTCTGTTTTACATTTGTCTGCAATCCCTTTTTCAAAATTTCTTTCTGCCTCTCTCCTCACTGCCGTGTAGTTGTTTCTCGCATCTTTGTATCACTGGTATGTTTGGGGGGTTTGGCCTCTTCCTGTATTGATTCCATTTTTGTGTCTTTTGGTCTCTGGCCCTCTCGCAATTTATGTTGAACCAATCCTGTTTCCTAGTTCTGCATCTCCGTTTTGGTATAATTTTTTTTGTGCCTTTACCATATATTTCACAAAACTTGACATACATCTCATTCACTTCCTTGCCTACCAACAAATCTGTCCAATTATAGTCATTAAAAACATTTCTAAGGTTCCCATAATCCTGACCCCATCTGCCCTGCAGCCTATCCTACTACTAATGTAACAACGTTATACTGCAACATACATAGGTAAATATCGTGGCCTTTCTAGCCTACTCAAACAAGGGGTAATGGGAGGGAAGTTGATCTACCTTAACATTCCTGGCTCACGACGCCTGTCCCTCGATAGTGTGAGGTTTCCACGCTTCCTGAGTCGGTCCTTGACGATCCAGGAATGTTCCACCAGTCCTCAGGTGTAGTGAAGCCTTCGCGTCGTCGCGAACCACTCCCAGAGATTCAGATATCCCAATCCTGGTTCACCAGTGAGCACTGAACTAATCACTGTATGCACACACTCGTCCCTTCCGCAAGGCGTTGCTCCTTGCTCTACGAACGGTGTCGTCCCTCCAAAATCCTCGGTGAATGTGACCCGGTTACAGCCAGGCCTGCCCACCGCACCTTCCAGACCCCTCCAGCATCATGCAGCGCCTCTCCAGCGTCGTCGCCGACCGTTTCTTCAAGTTTTGGCATTGTCTGCTCAATGAACTTGGCTTCTTGCTTCGCGGAAGCACAGGGTCTTCAATAACAATGGTGGGCTGCGATGGCTAGTTTAATCCACTGAGTAAGGCTTCTAGAGCCTCAAATCCTCGAGAGCTGACCGAGAAACGTCCTCTCCCTCTCACAGTCAGACGAGAGCTGACGTTGGCGTTGCCCGCCTGCATGGGGAACTCGGTGACGCACTGCGGGTTTTGATTGGTCGCCCGTGACCAAAGTCACCCAATCCGCACTAGGTTAGCGTCCTCCACAAAATGGCGGATCTGTTGTTTGTTGTTTAAGATTCGCTACTCAGAACGATAAGTTCCAGTAGCACGGGCTATGGTGAGCCCGTAAGGGGAGGCTCTTTAGAGCCATTATCTGTATCAGTGGCTGATACTAGAGATGTGGCGATGGATGGGGGTCTTCATGATGGTTTTCAGTCTGGAGGGCTGGCTATACCAGTTATGGAGCTGGTGGGGTTAGTGTAGACCTCTAGGTTTTCCGTTTTTTCTTTGCCTGCGACTTTGGCTGAGCAGTGCTGTCGTTAGAGTTTGGTGACGTGGCCTCCATGAGGAAGTCTTGAACCGTGTCGTATTTGTGATGCGGCAGTGGAGCTCCTACTTCCTCGTCTGAGGAGTCCGTAACCTCCGTAGTGGACGTTTTTGTCTTTCGCCTCGCAGTCTTAGGTAGGTTTAGGTGTCGTTGATTGGTGGTTGTAGCTATTTCAGGAGCGCTGGTGGTGCTGTTATCGTTTGTAGACAGCACGTCTGCTAGCGCGGCTGCTGAGATAGTGATGGTAGGAGTGTTGGGAGCTGGAGAAGGAATTACCTGTTTGTGTCGCCCGGGTCATGGGCGGTCCTGGAGTCGGTGTTGAAGTTGACCACCTGGTCGTCCTGGTGGTAATCTCCGGAGTGGTAGAGGAGGCAGTGAGATTTACGCTAGTGGCTATGATGGGGGCCAGGCCATTGTCTATGTATAATGCGTTTAGTTCACTGACAAAGCGCTGGTTGTCTGGTCCTGCAAGCCTTTCCGCTAGTTTAAGAAGACCAGGGATGATGCCTGCACGTGATGCAGGGGGCTGTGAAGGAGCCTGTGGGACCTTGGGGACCTTGGGTCCCGAATGAGAAAGCTGTGTCGCCTGCTGGGAGGAGCCACATGTTGGTAGGACCGGAAAGTCTTATGGTCGACTAGTGAGAGCTAAGGTGGTGAGTTGAACGCTAGGGGCTCTGGTCGAAGAGGTAGACGAGTTTTTTCTTTTGGCTTCAACCTGGGTCTTGATGATTTCCTGTCTGCGGGGGCAGCGGTAGGAAATTGCGGGGTGATTGCCATCACAGAGCAAGCAGTGATGGACTGTTGCCTTGCATATGGAGTAGTGATGGTCCAGTGCGCACAGGCTGCACCTCTGGACAGGGTGCTGACACTTGTTGGTCGGGTGGGAGAGCTCGTAGCACTTAAAGCACTGCTGGATCTCATGGTATCGTTCCTTTTTTATTTGGTGGGGTGGTATTTTTAGGCCGAAGCAGTAGAATCCTTGTGTGGCAGCCTGGGTGGCCGCAGCTATGGTGGTGAACGTAATCTTCATTGATGTTTTGTCGGTGTTGCAGAACTCTAGGTTGAATACCGACAGGTTTGGATTTTCGTCCTCGATATTGTTTATGATATGATGTTGAGGTCGCTCAGCGATCTACCGGGTAGTCCTGCTGGTAAAAACAGTTCTTCCGGCCAGGAACTGACGTGGGAAGTGAGGATGTAGTGTTATGATCCCAGGTAGCCGAAAAACGAGTCTCCCCTTTGAGAATTATTCTATCAAGCCTGACCTGAATAGGAGGTCGGAAATACAGATATGAAGATTCATATGTAAAAATAATTGGGTAAATTTTACACGGAGATTAATATTATTGGTAGTAAATAAGGAAATAGATAAATGACTGGTTAGGAGATGTGGATATTTTGCTGGAGGCGTGAGGCTCGTTTCTGGAGGGCTTTGACCTCACTCGAGGCCAGACATCGCAGGGGGAAAGCCGCGCTCCGTTTGAGCTCCCGTCAGAAAGGAACCCCTAGTGATATATCTCCAAGAGAAGGGAAGTGTGAAGACGTGCCAGCTGTAGAATCGAGCTGGGAACGTTGTGGTCTCAAGTCCTGGTCGACGAGAAGAGTATTAAGCAGCCCAGAGACATTTTCGTGGGCTGTGGAATCGCCCTGACCAGGCTCTGGCAGAGGGAGGAACGCCCTCGACCAGACAATCTGTGGTAAGCACGATTTAAGCCAGTTCATAGTGATTGTTTGTAATTGGTCGTGTGCCCAGCGACAGTAGCGATGTTTATTTATAAGTTAGACATGTTTTGATAAGGCAGAAAGCCTAAAATAAGAGAGTGGAGAGGGAGGAACACGGAGCGACGTCCGTCCTCTCTGAGCGCTGGCAGGTGACTGAGAGCTCCTGGCGGCGAAGGCCCCTCCCGGAGTGAGTGAGGCCCACCGGTCGAGGAGGAGCATGGACCCGCCCAACGGGGGAGTCCACTCTCACAGTATGTAGAGGACAGATAGAGGTTTAAGGCAAACATATTGTGTGATTATTTTTGCTTATGTGTTAAAGGGGAAACATTTTTATTGGAGTGTCCATGGGTTGCAGGTTTATCTTTGGGGAAGAAGTTGCTGAGAACTTCGAAGCCAGCACAGAGGGAGTAATTGATGAGACTCCAAGGTAGTGGAGGAGAGGACCTCGAGTGGTGAGGAGAAGCAGCGAAGAGGAGTGTCACGTGCTCGTGTAGAGGTGGTGAAGCACCATAGTTGCTCGAGGGAACTTCGTGGTGTAGCAGCCAGGAGAGCTGTGGAGGACCCTAGCAGAAGTAGTGAAGCACCGTAGTTGCTCAAGGAAATTTCATGGTAGCAGCCTGGAGGAGCTGCAGAGGATCCTGGTAGTTAAGCCCGGAAGAACCTAAAGATATCAGGGTAGTGAACTTCCAGAGGTGGAAGGAAAGTTCTGGTGGATTACTTGTAGGGGGTTGATAGTGTTTGGTTGTCATTAGCGTGCAAGACGCAATGAGAGGTGAGTGATTGTTTGCATTCTTATGTCAAGGAGTGTTTTATACTGAAGTTTAGAGTTACAGTCGTAGGCTGGATTACCTACAGATGTATGTGTTCTAGGACTGATAGAGTGATCGATTGATCATTGTTGTGTATCAAGGAACATTTATACTGATATATGTTATTGCATTCACATGCTGATTTTCTTTGTACACATTTATAGATACATATATATATATTCTCTTGCTGATAGTGCAACAGTGTATGTAGACTTGATCTACTTGAGGAGGTTGATAATATCAGGTGGTGAACCAGGAGATAGGATACTACTTGATAGGCTGATGATAGAGTTCTGACGGTGTTGGAGTGCAACCTGATTGTAATAGTATAGAGTATAGCATTCATTATTATTATATGTGTGTATGTATTGTGTATGTGCTTTGTCCAGTAAATGTATTCCAATTTGCTGGTGTTTGCCCTTGTCCTAGTGAGGCTTCCCATGAAATAGTACAGAAGAAGAGAGAGAGGGAGAGAGAAAGAACCAAGAACCACTGCTGTGGACGGGGTAGAAGGTAATACTAATAAGTCAATAGGGGATTGAGGAGATCATATCACCTAAGGAGAGAGTGGGGAGTCACAGCGGCTCGAGTGGGTGTGTGCACGTGACAACGAGGCTAAGTATTGGAGCCGCATCCCCTAAACGTGTGACGTTGAACCCCTCTCCAAGAGCCAGAGGCGCCCAGGGTGATCTGGTAAAGTATAAACACTCTACTAAGTTGTGAGTTGGGTTGTCCGTAGAGACGGATCAACGACGACAACACCACCAACACACAAACTATAATAGTAGGTAGTGCTCTTTGCGAAGAAAGGCATCGTTAGTGAGGAGTTTTTCTAGCTCTTCTTCACATGCAAAGTAGAGCACGATATCTTCACCTTGCTGACAAATGTCAGCGGGTTTGAGGCCAGTTACGTCCTTCAGGACCTCTAAAGTATTGCTTCTTCCGATAGCATGACCGTCAAGTGGAGTAGCATTGTGACTACATTGCGCCTTGTGAAGTGGTGGATCTGCAGGTAGGGAGTACCTTTTCATTTGTATCAGGGTGCCACTTTTCCCCTTTTTGCTCTGATCCCCCAAGACTCCGTACCAATATAGAAGCATCAGGAGGAAGTATGGGCCAATAAGCCCTTTGCAGTTACTTCCAATCTTCCCTCTCCTTTATCCAATTTATACCCATTGCTCCGTGTTCTGTCTTGTGTTGGTCAAAAGTTTGTTCACCTCATCCAAAACTGTTGCAGCATATCTCCTCACCCAAATGCGAGTATAAAAGACAAGCTGTTTAATTAATGTTAGCAAAAGTAAAATTCTGTTTAATGTTTTCTGGTTACAGTTGTGTGTGTGTGTGTGTGTGTAAATTAAAGTCTTTGAAAATGTAATAAGTTATTACGAAACGTGTTCAAGTGTCGCGTCAGACTAGAAATACAAATGAATTTTTGAGAATTAGATTTTTAATTACCATGATATATATATATATATATATATATATATATATATATATATATATATATATATATATATATATATATATATATGTATATATATATATGTATATATGTGTGTGTGTGTATATCACGAAAATAAACACGTGATTAAGAATGTGACAATGTCAGACCACGGAGGAAAAATGAAACAGGAATTTCCTTAAGTACTTTCGTAAATTAAATACATCTTCAGAAGGTCACCTTCTGAAGATGTATTTAATATACGAAAGTACTTAAGGAAATTCCTGTTTCATTTTTCCTCCGTGGTCTGACATTGTCATATATATATATATATATATATATATATATATATATATATATATATATATATATATATATATATATATATATATATATTTATTTATTTATTTATATATTTATTTATATATTATTAAATATGACTGAAAAAGTAAGATTAATAATTCTAACACGAATTTTCTCAATCTTTCATACATTTCTTTTCACTGTTGGAGGTAAATCAAAAATCAATTCTCCAAAATTCATTTTTATTTCTAGTCTGACGCGACACGAGCGCGTTTCGTAAAACTTATTACATTTTCAAAGACTTTTAGTTTACAAATACACAACTGAATAGAACTTACGCATCTCCGATTTTATATCTACATTTGAGTGAGGTGGATGGGGTGAGGTGGCATTAATAGGGTATTCATTTCATCAACACAAGACAGAACAAGAGGTGGCATTAATAGGGTATTAATTTCATCAACACAAGACAGAACACGAAAGAATGGGTATTGAATAGAATTGTTTGTAGAAAGCCTATTGGTCCATATTTCTTGATGCTTCTATATTGGAGCGGAGTCTTGAGGTGGGTAGAATATAGTTGTGCATTAATTGGCTGTTGTTTGCTGGTGTTGACTTCTTGATGTGTAGTGCCTTGCAAACGTCAAGCCGCCTGCTATCGCTGTATCTATCGATGATTTCTGTGTTGTTTACTAGGATTTCTCTGGCGATGGTTTGGTTGTGGGAAGAGATTATATGTTCCTTAATTGAGCCCTGTTGCTTATGCATCGTTAAACGCCTAGAAAGAGATGTTGTTGTCTTGCCTATATACTGTTTTTTTGGAGCTTACAGTCCCCAAGAGGGCATTTGAAGGCATAGACGACGTTAGTCTCTTTTAAAGCGTTCTGTTTTGTGTCTGGAGACTTTCTCATGAGTAGGCTGGCCGTTTTTCTGGTTTTATAGTAAATCGTCAGTTGTATCCTCTGATTTTTGTCTGTAGGGATAACGTTTCTATTAACAATGTCTTTCAGGACCCTTTCCTCCGTTTTATGAGCTGTGGAAAAGAAGTTCCTGTAAAATAGTCTAATAGGGGGTATAGGTGTTGTGTTAGTTGTCTCTTCAGAGGTTGCATGGCGTTTCACTTTCCTTCTTATGATGTCTTCGACGAAACCATTGGAGAAGCCGTTGTTGACTGGGACCTGCCTTACCCTACAGAGTTCTTCGTCGACTTGCTTCCATTCTGAGCTGTGGCTGAGAGCACGGTCGACATATGCGTTAACAACACTCCTCTTGTACCTGTCTGGGCAGTCGCTGTTGGCATTTAGGCACATTCCTATGTTCGTTTCCTAAGTGTAGACTGCAGTGTGGAAACCTCCGCTCTTTTCCATGACTGTTACATCTAGAAAGGGCAGCTTCCCATCCTTTTCCATCTCGTAAGTGAAACGCAGCACGGAACTCTGCTCAAATGCCTCCTTCAGCTCCTGCAGATGTCTGACATCAGGTACCTGTGTAAAAATGTCGTCAACATACCTGCAGTATATGGCCAGTTTCAAGTTCATGTCGACTAAGACTTTTTGCTCGATGGTACCCATGTAGAAGTTAGCAAACAGGACACCTAGGGGAGAACCCATGGCGACCCCATCTACTTGCTTATACATGTGTGTTACGGCCCTCTCGGGACGCAACGGGGTTCTTACTCTGATGTTGTTAGAGGAAGTTGTATCCGGCCCCAAGCCAGTAGTGGCTTTCAAGGGATGAGATCCGTGACGCAAGTAACTTAAAGGGGAAGGGAAATAAAGTCAAGAACTTAATATAATATATTGACCACCACCAATAAATATTATATAAAAAGATTACACGGGGGGAGGGGTATTAACACTGTACACAAACGTCTTCTCCTGAAGACTCTGGATCCAAGCTCTCGGTGCTAAGTCTTCGGTGCTTTCGTGGCCTCACAACGAATCCTTTGAGAAGCTGAGCCTACCCTGGCCACAGGTCAGCCAAAACACAGGTCCACTGGGGGCACCGCCGTGGAGGCCGTCAACCACAAGTCCAGCAGGTCTGCTGGCAGGTTCCGGACCAGCAACGCTGGTAAGGCCACTCCACGAGCGATATTAGGGTAACGCCCTAGACAGGAGCCTCGTGTGATACCACAAATCACTCTCCTGTCCTCAATACCCCAGTGGATAATCGTCTCCAGCAGTCGGTCCCGGGAACGACGATCCTTTCAACTGCCACTTCACTGGCAGGGTAACACCACAGTGTTCTTCCGGGGGACGACTTCACAGCTGCTGCAGTAAAGCACAAGATATGGAGACGGCTGCCTTGGGTAGATTGACTCAACTTCCATCACAGCAGTCCCATTTCGACTCTGTAAGCAACACGTCATCAATAACAGACACACTACAGCACCCCACTTACAGGCTCAGACACAAACGCCCACCTATCCACTCCATAGATGGCGCTGGTGTCTGAGCACCACCTCACCAGAGGTCAACAGCGGCTGTGTTGAGCGCTGAACCAGACTGGAAACTGGCCCTCGAGGCCAGTACACGTCGTCCTCACCAGGTGTCGTCGTCCGTTTGGAGGGGGTTTCGGGAGCTGACCCACAGATGGCGCGGTCGTCACTGCTCCGGGCTCGGACGCTGGATCCGGGTTCGTAACACCTCCCCACCAAAAAGAATTTGGTTTGGGGTTCTATAAAAAGAAACACAAACCAAATTAGTACGGCGACACAACTCCAAATGGACTTACTTATACTGAAAACTGGAACGGCGAGGCTGTCTCGTCCAGAGAACTGTCCTACTGGGCAATTCCAGCACAATGGGAACTTGCAGATAGAAGGCAATGACCTGCCTGATGTACTTCTCCACACCTCCACTGCGATGTCAAGCAGGGGCATCATCTCACATCTCTCAAGTAAGAATCGGTGTAGACACGATGAGGGGCGGCGGTGACGGACAGTGGCGGCGGTGGCGGATAGTGGCGGCGGGCGGACAGTGGCGGCGGGCGGACAGTGGCGGCGGTGGCGGATAGTGGCGGCTGTGGCGGATAGTGGCGGCGGGCGGACCGTGGCGGCTTTGGCGGTGGTGGTGGACAGTGGCGGCGGCGGTGGTGGACAGTGGCGGCGGCGGTGGTGGACAGTGGCGGCGGCGGGCGGACAGTGGCGGCGGCGGGCGGACAGTGGCGGCGGCGGGCGGACAGTGGCGGCGGCGGGCGGACAGTGGCGGCGGCGGGCGGACAGTGGCGGCGGCGGGCGGACACTGGCGGCGGCGGGCGGACAGTGGCGGCGGCGGGCGGACAGTGGAGGCGGCGGGCGGATAGTGGTGGCGGCGGGCGGACAGCGGTGGCGGCGGGCGAACAGTGGTGGCGGTGGCGGACAGTGGTGGCGGTGGCGGACAGTGGTGGCGGTGGCGGATAGTGGCGGCGGGCGGACAGTGGCGGCGGGCGGACAGTGGCGGCGGTGGCGGATAGTGGCGGCGGGCGGACAGTGGCGGCGATGGCAGATAGTGGCGGCGGGCGGACAGTGGCGGCGGGAGGACAGTGGCGGCGGACAGGGCGGCGGCGGGCGGACAGTGGCGGCGGGAGGACAGTGGCGGCGGTGGCGGATAGTGGCGGCGGGCAGACAGGGCGGCGGCGGGAGGACAGTGGCGGCGGCGGGCGAACAGTGGCGGCGGCGGGCGGACAGTGGCGGCGGCGGGCGGACAGTGGAGGCGGCAGGCGGACAGTGGCGGCGGGCGGACAGTGGCGCCTGTGGCGGACAGTGGCGGCGGCGGGCGGACAGTGGCGGCGGCGGCGGGCGGACAGTGGCGGCGGCGGGCGAACAGTGGCGGCGGCGGGCGGACAGTGGCGGCGGCGGGCGGACAGTGGAGGCGGCGGGCGGACAGTGGAGGCGGCGGGCGGACAGTGGTGGCGGCGGGCGGACAGTGGTGGCGGCGGGCGGACAGTGGTGGCGGCGGGCGGACAGTGGTGGCGGTGGCGGACAGTGGCGGACAGTGACGGCGGTGGCGGACAGTGGCGGCGGTGGCGGACACTGGCGGCTGTGTCTGGCGGTTGTGGCGGGCGGTGGCGGGTGGCGGCGTCTGTGATGAGTGGTGGCGGCTGGCGGTGGTGGGTGGTGGTGGCGGCGGCGGCTGGTGGTGGTGGGTGGTGGCGGCGGTGGTGGTGGGTGGTGGTGGCGGCGGCGGCTGGTGGCGGCGGCTGGTGGTGGTGGGTGGTGGCGGCGGGTGGTGGGTGGTGGCGGCGGCGGAGGCTGGTGGTGGGTGGTGGTGGCGGCGGCGGCTGGTGGTGGTGGCGGCTGGTGGCGGCTGGTGGTGGGTGGTGGTGGTGGATGGTGGCGTCGGCGGTGGTGGTGGGTGGTGGCGGCGGTGGCGGTGGTGGGTGGCGGTGGCTGGTGGCGGCTGGTGGTGAGTGGCGGTGGTGGGTGGCGGTGGCTGGTGGCGGGTGGCGGCTGGTAGTGGGTGGTGGCGGGTGGTGGGTGGTGGCGGCGGGTGGTGAGTGGCGGTGGTGGGTGGCTGGTGGCGGGTGGCGGCTGGTGGTGGGTGGTGGCGGGTGGTGGGTGGTGGCGGCGGGTGGCGGTGGTGGGTGGCGGTGGCTGGTGGCGGGTGGCGGCTGGTGGTGGGTGGTGGCGGCGGGTGGTGAGTGGCGGTGGTGGGTGGCGGTGGCTGGTGGCGGGTGGTGGCGGGTGGTGGGTGGTGGCGGGTGGCGGCTGGTGGTGGGTGGCGGGTGGCGGCGGGTGGTGGGTGGTGGCGGTGGGTGGCGGTGGCTGGTGGCGGGTGGCGGCTGGTGGAGGCGGCTGGTGGTGGGTGGTTGCGGGTGGCGGCGGGTGGTGGCGGGTGGCGGCGGGTGGCGGCGGGTGGTGGGTGGCGGGTGGTGGCGGGTGGCGGCTGGCGGCTGGTGGCGGGTGGCGGAGGGTGGCGGGTGGCGGCTGGTGGCGGGTGGCGGAGGGTGGCGGCTGGTGGTGGGTGGTGGCTGGTGGTGGGTGGCGGCTGGTGGTGGGTGGTGGCTGGTGGCGGGTGGCGGCTGGATGTGGGCGGCGGGTGGCGGCTGGTGGCGGCCAGCTGGGACACACCCTTCACCACTGAAGGTCTGAGTACAACTAACCATATGTCTCTCACACACCACCAGCCCAGTGTTGCCAGCTCGCGCTCTCAAAATGTTTCCTTCAAAGATTGTATATTATCTTTGAACAACAAGTTTGATTATCAAGGAAATAATGCATATATTATTGTCACATTAATACTGTGCAATATCTTATTACATTCCTGCTAAATAATTATAATTTGAAACAGGACAAAAAATCCAACATATATATAAAAACCAACATTGGAGATCACGAGGCCTAGGCCTTGCCTGTGACCACACATCCTGCCTCCCTGGCCTGCTACCCTCTCACACCTCACACTCTTAACTCTCTCATAATCACTCTCACTCTCTTACTCTGTCACTCTTACTCTCTGTCACTCTTACTCTCTGTCACTCTTACTCTGTCATTCTTACTCTCAGTCACCCTTACCCATTCATACTCACTCTCTCACTCTTACTCTCATACTCTTACTCTCAATTACTCTTACTCTCAATTACTCTTACTCTCAATCACTCTTACTCCCAATCACTCCTACTCCCAATCCTACTCTCAATCACTCCTACTCTCAATCACTCCTACTCTCATTCTTACTCTTACTCCCAATCACTCTTACTCTCAATCACTCTTATTCTCATTCTTACTCTTACTCTCACTCTTACTCCCAATCACTCTTACTCCCAATCACTCTTACTCTCAATCACTCTTACTCTCAATCACTCTTACTCTCATTCTTACTCTTACTCACTCTTACTCTCAATCACTCTTATTCTCATTCTTACTCCTACTCCCAATCACTCTTACTCCCAATCACTCTTACTCCCAATCACTCTTACTCCCAATCACTCTTACTCCCAATCACTCTTACTCCCAATCACTCTTACTCTCAATCACTCTTACTCTCAATCACTCTTACTCTCAATCACTTTTACTCTCAATCACTCTTACTCTCAATCACTCTTACTCTCACTCAAACTCTCAATCACTCTTACGCACTATTACTCACTCTTTCTCTCAGTCATCCTTACTCACTCTCATACTCACTCTTACTCTGTCACTCTTACTCTCTGTCACTCTTACTCTCTGTCACTCTTACTCTCTGTCACTCTTACTCTCTGTCACTCTTACTCTCTGTCACTCTTACTCTCTGTCACTCTTACTCTCTGTCACTCTTACTCTCTGTCACTCTTACTCTCTGTCACTCTTACTCTCTGTCACTCTTACTCTCTGTCACTCTTACTCTCTGTCACTCTTACTCTCTGTCACTCTTACTCTCTGTCACTCTTACTCTCTGTCACTCTTACTCTCTGTCACTCTTACTCTCTGTCACTCTTACTCTCTGTCACTCTTACTCTCTGTCACTCTTACTCTCTGTCACTCTTACTCTCTATCACTCTTACTCTCTATCACTCTTACTCTGTCATTCTTACTCTGTCACTCTTACTCTCAGTCACCCTTACCCATCCATACTCACTCTCTCACTCTTACTCTCATACTCTTACTCTCAATTACTCTTACTCTCAATCACTCTTACTCCCAATCACTCCTACTCCCAATCACTCCTACTCTCAATCACTCCTACTCTCATTCTTACTCTTACTCCCAATCACTCTTACTCTCAATCACTCTTATTCTCATTCTTACTCTTACTCTCACTCCCAATCACTCTTACTCCCAATCACTCTTACTCCCAATCACTCTTACTCTCAATCACTCTTACTCTCAATCACTCTTACTCTCAATCACTCTTACTCTCAATCACTCTTACTCTCAATCACTCTTACTCTCAATCACTCTTACTCTCAATCACTCTTATTCTCATTCTTACTCCTACTCTCACTCTAACTCCCAATCCCAGTCACTCTTACTCTCAATCACTCTTACTCTCAATCACTCTTACTCCCAATCACTCTTACTCTCAATCACTCTTACTCTCAATCACTCTTACTCTCAATCACTCTTACTCTCACTAACTCTCAATCACTCTTACTCTCACTCTAACTCTCAATCACTCTTACTCTCATACTCACCCTTACTCTCAATCACTTTACTCTCACTCTTACTCATTCTGTCACCCTTACTCTCACTCTTGCTCACTCTGTCACTCTTACTCACTCTCAGTCACTCTTACTTATACTCACTCTTACTCACACTTACACACTCTCTGGCACTCTCACTCACCTTCAGTCACTCTTACTCACTCTTACCCACTCTCGCTCACTCTTACTCACTCTAGTTAATAAGAACACGCCAATATAAGACAACAAAACGTTTTCAGATTCTTTCTCACCACTTTCCAGCAACTTTTATAATTTATATAAATTATCTTAGGGAATAATACATAAATTATATATTTAAACATGATATTTGTGTTTAGTGGAATGCATAAGGAGTCAAATTGTGTTAAAAAGAGCGATTTTTAGAAAATTTGGAAAACTACTTTTTTCTGTTCATATTATAACTAAATGGATTTTAAAGGTTTCACTCAGCCAATATATATCATTTACAATTTATTAATGAATTTTACAAAAAAACACCATAAATTTTATATTTAAACATGTAAAAACTATTTGTTTTACATTTGGAAGAAAATAATTGTAGAAAAACTATTTATAATTAAACCTTTGTGTTTGGATTTTTTGAGTAAAAGTTTCTCAAAGGCTCTCCTGCACCATTCTCAATGCAAATCATTCCCACACCTATGGGAAGAGATAGGCGAACGTTGTGTAGATGATTTGTGTTTGCTGGGACCCACGTACAGACTGGCAAAACGACTCAACGGCCTGCTGACTCCTTATGTCCCTTGCGCCTTCAGCCTGAAGTCTCCAAAGGAATTTGTTGACTTACTGCGGGGCACACGGGCCACAGGGATAAGAGCCTCGTTGGACGTAGAATCACTGTTCACCAACGTACCTGTGGACGAGACAATCGGGATGATAGCCGACAGACTGTATCGTGATCCAGCCTGTACTCTTCTTGACATACCAGAAAATATTCTAAGGAAACTACTCCAAGCTTGTACTAAAGAGGAACCCTTCTTGAGCACGGATGGGCACATGTATAAGCAAGTAGATGGGGTCGCCATGCGTTCTCCCCTAGGTGTCCTGTTTGCAAACTTCTACATGGGTACCATCGAGCAAAAAGTCTTAGTCGACATGAACTTGAAACCGGCCATATACTGCAGGTATGTTGATGACATTTTTACACAGGTACCTGATGTCAGACATCTGCAGGAGCTGAAGGAGGCATTTGAGCAGAGTTCCGTGCTGCGTTTCACTTACGAGATGGAAAAGGATGGGAAGCTGCCCTTTCTAGATGTAACAGTCATGGAAAAGAGCGGAGGTTTCCACACTGCAGTCTACACTAAGGAAACGAACATAGGAATGTGCCTAAATGCCAACAGCGACTGCCCAGACAGGTACAAGAGGAGTGTTGTTAACGCATATGTCGACCGTGCTCTCAGCCACAGCTCAGAATGGAAGCAAGTCGACGAAGAACTCTATAGGGTAAGGCAGGTCCTAGTCAACAACGGCTTCTCCAATGGTTTCGTCGAAGACATCATAAGAAGGAAAGTGAAACGCCATGCAACCTCTGAAGAGACAACCAACACAACACCTATACCCCCTATTAGACTATTTTACAGAAACTTCTTTTCCACAGCTCATAAAACGGAGGAAAGGGTCCTGAAAGATATTGTTAATAGAAACGTTATCCCTACAGACAAAAATCAGAGGATACAACTGACGATTTACTATAAAACCAGAAAAACGGCCAGCCTTCTCATGAGAAACTCTCCAGACACAAAGCAGAACGCTTTAAAAGAGACCAACGTCGTCTATGCCTTCAAATGCCCACTTGGGGACTGTAGGCTCCAAAAAAACCAGTATATAGGCAAGACAACAACATCTCTTTCTAGGCGTTTAACGATGCATAAGCAACAGGGCTCCATTAAGGAACATATATATATATATATATATATATATAAATATATTATATATATATATTATATATATATATATATATATTTATATATATATATATTTATATATATATATATTTATATATATATATATTTATATATATATATATTTATATATATATATATATTTATATATATATATATATATATTTATATATATATATATATTTATATATATATATATTTATATATATATATATTTATATATATATATATTTATATATATATATATTTATATATATATATATTTATATATATATATATTTATATATATATATTTATATATATATATATTTATATATATATATATTTATATATATATATATTTATATATATATTTATATATATATATATTTATATATATATATATATATATATATATATATATATATATATTTATATATATATATATATATATATATATATATATTTATATATATATATATATATATATTTATATATATATATTTATATATATTTATATATATATATATATATATTTATATATATATATTTATATATATTTATATATATATATTTATATATATTTATATATATATATATATATATATTTATATATATATATTTATATATATATATATATATATTTATATATATATATATATATATATTTATATATATATATATATATATATTTATATATATATATATTTATATATATATATATTTATATATATATATATTTATATATATATATATTATATATATATATATTTATATATATATATATTTATATATATATATATATTTATATATATATATATATTTATATATATATATATTTATATATATATATATATATTTATATATATATATATATATTTATATATATATATTTATATATATATATATATATATATATATTTATATATATATATATATATATATATTTATATATATATATATTTATATATATATATATATTTATATATATATATATATTTATATATATATATTTATATATATATATATATTTATATATATATATATATATTTATATATATATATATATTATATATATATATATATATATTTATATATATATATATATATATATATATTTATATATATATATATATATATTTATATATATATATATATATATATATATATATATATATATTTTTTTTTTTTTTTTTCAAAATCCTAGAAGGGGTACCACCTCTGGTGCAAGTGTAGGGACCCATAGCCTCGGAGAAGAAAATAAAGAGTACTCAGAGAAGACCTTGTGGATCCTCACTGAACACTTTGATATTTTCTTCTCCTACCACCCCTATTCTTTTGTTAAGTGTGTATATTTATCTAACTTTATTTGAAAATGTCATTACACAAAAAAAGTTACAATATTGATTACATGCAGGGTACAAGGCTGCTTGTCACAAGTTGAAAAGCTCCTCCAGCTCCTCAGATGGCGGGTAGGAACCGTGGATGTAGTGAGCATTTCCTCTCTGGATTGCCACACTAAGGCGCTGAAAAAGAAAACTGGCAGCTCTAGGGTCTCTAGTTGTTTCGATTAGCTTAGACCCCAACTCTTTCAAAAAGCTAGCAGCACTTTTACCCCAGGCACCAAGTGTCTCTGAGGCAATGGGGACAAAATTGTAGTGGTGCTCAAGGTCTCTGTATTTACGTGACTTGGCCGCTTCCCTGTGATTGGCAGCTCCTCCTGCTTGTGTAGCACTGAAGTCAACATAGGTATTGGCTAAAGTTGAAACGCAAGTGTAGTCCCACACCAACTGTCTACCATTCTTCCAGGGGTTCACCGTAATTCCGTCTGGGCGACCGACAGGCTCATCAGAGTTGCGGGACATTAGGTAAAGGGGCTCTCTCTCTGCTGGACAGCCGGCTGTGGTAAGGCTTCTCTTAATAATGTCATTAACCTCACCATGTCTTGCATGCCATCCTCCCGTCCTTTGGCAAAGAAGGCCATGCCGTCCATATCTGTCGGCCTCTGCCTCGCTGCAAATACACCTGTATTCGGTGTGGATTGGGCAGCGAGGCGGAGAGCCACGGCAATTCGGAGGGCCTGCGGTGTGAGACAGGTGCCGGTTGCTGACATTGGGGTTGCTAATAGGAAATCACCTGCATAGGGAGCTGCTACAGCTCTAAGTCGGGCAGTGTCATGTGGTGTTGTCGCAGCTTCTAGCAAAGTTGCAGCTTCTTGGTCGGCAATGGGGCGATCCCAGCTGGATTGCTTATGGGCTTCAGAAGGCGGTGGTTGGGGTGCTGGTCCTGCGAGAGAGACCCATTTGGTTGTGCAGTCTGTGAAGCTGGGATCATGCACCCCTGCCTGTTGAACTAGGTGCTCAGGTAGGATTTCCTTCACCAAGTTGTCAGACCCCACTGAAGAGGACAGGAACGCTGGTACAGCAATTTGTGTTGCTGTGCGCATGCCAAGGCCCCCGAGTCTGACAGGAAGGGAGGCCTGTTTCCACTGAGTCGCTGAGGGAAAGATTGAGGGCTTTTTCCAGTGTTGATTTCAGCAAGCTGTCATACTCTTCTAATTTAATATTGTTGAAAGATGGCGAACATCTTAGAAAGTAGGTCAGCCTGGGGAGGGACAAGCATCTGGTGATGAGGTAAAGTGCATCATGAGCATCGATGTCTTCAATCCTCTCGTTCATCCTCTTCAGGTCAGCGATCTTCTTATCGAGGACCCCGTCGATGGCATTTCTTCCAAGAGGAGCACCTAGGAGTGTGCTGTCCTCAGGGTTGGTTGTATGAATGTCAGGCAAAACAACCTTTATTTGGCCTATTATGTGCTGGTTGGTGGAGGTTATTTCGCACTTGGAAGGGTTCAGGGTGAGGCCTAGGCTTGCTCCTTGCTCCTGGATTATTCTTATGTCGTCCAAGAGTGAGGCTGGGGAGCCTGCTAGAGTACCATCATCCAAAAACCAAATGTTGAGCTCACTGGACAGGTTATCGGTGACTTCCTTGATAACTAGGCAGAACAGAAAAGGAGCAAGGGGGTCACCTTGTTGGACACCTTCTTGTGATTCAATTTCATGTTCCCCAAAAAGCAGAGTTAGATTCTTGCTGTAGCATGAGTTTACAAACGGGTAGAGGGAAGGAAAAAGGCGATGAACTGCACTGAGTACTGCATCCCTTCTAACCAGATTGAAAGCATTTTTGAACTCCAGCTTTATCAGGGCTTTTTCATTCGTAATGTTGGCAATGTAGGCTCTAGCTGCATGAGCCGCTGCCTCACACCCTTGGGGAATGCCAAACCCAAGCTGTTTTGGCTTCAGCATGTCGGCTGCTGCCTGACTAACTGCTCTAGCAGCAGCCTTAGCGACGAGACGCCGGAGTGAATTGCCCACAGCTATCGGTCTGATTCCTCCATCTTTTTTCCTCAGGGCACAGAGGGTAGCGCCAAAAAAGAGAGGCCGTATGGTCTCTGGTATGTTGCCAGCTAGACATGTGTTGGCGAATCTAGTTAGTTCCACCAGGAGGCCCTGTGCAATGTCTCCCAGTGCAGGGTTGAGCATTTGTTTGATGTGGTTGGGTCGTAGTCCTGTGAACCCACCTGCTGATCCTGGTGGGAAGGATAAAGCTGCTTTGTGCACCATGGATTCGAGCACACACAGGGGTTCTGCTCTGGTGACACCGACTAGGGGGACACTGTCGTCACGAGGAGCTCTGGGTGGGTGTTTTTCCCTCAGGGCTTGTGCTGTATTGGCATCCCTGGTGGCAACTGTGTCTTCACTGGTGATGACTCTGATCGCCCCTATTGTGTTGCCTTCTTCTATTTTCTTGCTGACTGTTGCTCTGATTTTGGATGCCTCGGTTCTGCTGTTGATACCTTTCCTGCGGTGGGTGTTTTTGGCACGGGTGGGGAGGGGTGCCTGGTTGTCCTCTCTAGGAAAACTATTTATAGCCATAATGACCGACGAAGCTAGTGATTTGTCTCTCCTTGCAGGGACAGCTAGGCATATGTTTCCAAACAGGAGAAGGTTGTGCCATGCTTGGATAGTTCCGGGGGAGTCATTGACCTTTTTCAAGAGGCTGGATAGTTTGGCTGCTGCCTGGGGCCGGGCAGCTTTGGGGATGTGATGCAAGGTTCCAACCGATGTTGCTTTGATGGCTTCTAGTAGATTCTCAGTCGAAATGAAGCTGTTGGAGGTGTTTTCCCTGACTGCTGGAGTGGGGCCTTGATTGATACCCTCTTTGGGAGGCGCCACATACCGGGACAATCGGTTCCGTTGTGAGCATGCTTGCGCACATCTCCGTTGCGCTTGAGTCTCCTTACCTTGTCACACACTTGGCATGTGCCATACCTGTCGTCGATTGATGGCTCCTCTTGGCTGAGAGAAGCCTGGCTGTCAGTCGTGACCTGCGACATCGGCGGGCGCTGGGCGGGCGCTGGGCGGGGGCTGGGTGGGCGCCGGGCGGGCGCTGGCCGGCGCTGGGCGGGCGCTGGGCAGGCGCTGGGCGGGCGCTGGGCAGGCGCTGGGCGGGCGCTGGCCGGGCGTTGGGCAGGCGCTGGGCGGGCGCTGGGCGGGCGCTGGGCAGGCGCTGGGCGGGCGCTGGGCGGGCGCTGGGTGGGCGCTGGGCGGGCGCTGGGCGGGCGCTGGGCGGGCGCTGGGCGGGCTCAGGGTGAGCGCTGGGCGGGCTCAGGGTGGGCGCTGGGCGGAAGTAGCGTGAGGGGGTGGACACAGGGAGGTAGCGGTCGCGGTTGGGGGTGAGGCAGGGGGGAGAGGGTGACTCTTGGGTTGGGTGACGGTACACACTAGCGGGTATGGGGAGTGGGGGGGGGGGTCAGAGGGGTGACACTAACATGTTTGTATAATCTCGTGATATATCACTGCACAATATAAACTGGTTCACTGTGGACTCGATGCACTTAAAACACGATACCAGTTTCCCGAGAGCCGAGGTATCTATTTTTCAGGGATATTTTCATAATCACTTACACACTGGTCACCCCCCCCCCTCGACTGACCGCACAACAACACCCCATCCCCCCACCCCCCACCCCCGCCACCATAACGGAGGGAGCCCCTCAGGGCGCCCTTGTTGGCCCTCACTGCAGTTCAAACGATTCCACACTGCCAATCCACTTGTTTGATTGTTTTTGCTTGCGATAGTTCACCCTGGACACTTCCCACCACTCTCGCACCTTCCCAGGATGTTCACACTGCACACTGTTGAGTCTGGGCCCGGTGGGGTCAGGATGTCACAAGATAATGGCACATGGCTGGCAGAGCCTCCTCCCAGCGTCCGTTCCCTGTGGCGCCCACAGGGAATATATATATATATATATATATATATATATATATATATATATATATATATATATATATATATATATATATATATATATATTGTTGGGGTTTCACTACTCTATTCTTACTCTGGGGTGAGCAATAGTCATGCTCAAGGTCACTCACCGCAGCCCTGCGGGTCTTCACTCGATCCTCACGGCGCCACTGCACGCCAGGAGTGTCTCCCAGTCAATCTCAACGGCCTCTGATTGAGAAAGAGTGGGAACACGACTCGTTCACTTGACTGTCATGTGCCCTCCCCAACAATCGGGCTCTACGGTTAACCACAAGGTCGCCAACTGGTGTTTTAGGTGGCCAGTAACACCTCAGTGGACTGGTTGAATTAGTGGTAGCCTTGGCAAGGTCACACTCAAAAGATCAGGAATCAGGCAGGTACTTACTGTTATCACTCTATGCTTTCCAGTATAATATAGCCACAAGATCAATGGAGGGAATGATATAAACACAATGGTAATTTTGTATTTTACTTAAAATGTATGAAAGATGTCACAAGGCCAAACAATAATAAATAAATCAACTGATCCTGGCAGCGGCCGGTAGTTCCCACGAATAGTATGCACTCACTAAGTGGCAACACCTCCCCTCATCAAGTGTCAAGAACAGCTGATCGCCTGGCCCCCGCGCGAAAGATTATTGCTTGTTTTCTAGATTCACGCGCGCTGTTTCTTTAAGTTCTCCAATATTACTAGAAACTCGCACACTCGATATTGGCACAAATAGCACGTATTACTTAGTTACACTATACTCGGGCTCAAACAGTCGTTTCTACAATCAATGCTACAATGACTCACTGTAATGGTCTTACATTGCCCTTCATTCAACAATATATTATGAAATATTAACACTGGAGTTTTCAGTACTTTCTCTCGTGGGCGATAACGCAATAATTCACTGTACTCACAAATGATTAATCACTGCTTGAACATAAGACATATATAGTGTATACCAATCAAACATCAATACATGGAAAATAAATAGTTTCTGGGCACGTAGCCTAACCTCCAAATACTGGCATAATATTATATATAATTTATCACTATATGTTCACATCAAAATCTGTAGAAAGATATACAAAACTCAGTAAATTTATCACTTGTTCCTGGTGCCTGCACACACCAATAATAAACATAAGTATTATAAGTACTCTTGATAGTACTACACGGCAAACTGGTGCCTTACTGTGACACGGGTGAGACTTGCTCATGACATATAAAATCCTCAGGCTAGATAATATAGCCGAATAATATAGCTAACTAAAGGGGAATGGGGAGGGAACTAGAAACACCTACTTCAACCTATCCTCCGATGAGAGTCGAGATGTAGCTCCTGGTCCTCGTGTCGGGAACGCCCCCACACAACACGTCGTCGTGTCCTACCGGAACCACTCGTCGTCCCACCGTTTAGCGCGTCGTCTCCGTGCCTTCTTCCTCTGCAGGTCCGTCCTCCTTCTTGACTTCTCGAAGGGTTGGAGTTGGTCTCCTGGCCGTCGTCTTCTCCCAACAACGGCTGCCGCCTACGTCTCAGCTGCAGTCGTCCGGATTCCCCAAATAGTCCTCGCCTTCCTCAGCTACCCAGTGGCTCTGTCAGCCACTACGCTGTCACGAACTGGTGAACTGCCACAGACGTCACATACGTCACTGCACGGCTTCACTGCTTCTTCTTGCACAGTACCTGACTGGAGCACTTGTTGCTCAAATAACCGTCGATTCCCTCTCTGGTTCAACACATGAACTAGGGAAGACCTCACAGAGTACTGGCAGACTTCAGGTGACGCGTAAATCCACGGGAGCGGGAAACAACTGTCAAACTGACAGGACCAATCGTCGCACGTCCAACCTCTTTGACGTGTCGTGTCTGACTCACGGCGCTGGCGCGGCGCGCGGCCTGGACCCCCTTCCTTCGTGACGTCACTTTCGCCACGGGAAGTTCTCATTGGCTCCCGGTGCCACATTGCTGTCGGTGACCAATCCGGTGCCACTGACGTCACACGGTTTTGGCGGGAAATCAGGAAGGCAAGCGCCATCTTGGCTTCCTAAAGGGCCTATACCACAGGCCAAAATATTACTATTTCACAAATTTCTCGGCTCTCCGAGAACACTCCACTCTCTCCCATATATCAAATTGAAGCCTGCTACGTAGAGAACGCTTGGAAAAAGTAGACATGACTCTTACTGCAGGCGTGGGAGAATTATAAGGGGGGGAACACCGTCACATACCCCTCCCCTTAAAATAAGAGTCATGTCTGGTTAGTTTATGCGGGATAGGGCATCCGCTACCCCGTTGTCCTTCCCCTTGATGTGCTTGATCTTGATCTTTGTCAGACTCTCAGTGCTGATGAGATGGGTGCCGTCCGCCCTGGACCTCTTTCTTTCCTCCTCCGGGAGTTCTCGGTCCCCCTGTACACACAAAACCGTCTTCCGCTGGGGTTCTCGGGTACTCGTTCCGTCCTGCCTGACGGCTCTTCCTTCCACATTGAAGAAAGGTCTCAGGCAGTCTACGTGACACACCTGTTTCTTTCTGGGTCTCCGGCTTCCCAATCTCGTACGATACTGGACCCAACCGTCGCAGCACTCGGTATGGTCTCTCGAACCGCGTCTTGGTCACCCTACCTTTACCTGGAAGCAAAATCATCACTTGGGATCCGACCTGAAAATCCCTCTGCGCAGCTCTCCTGTCGTACCACTCCGACATCTTACGCTGCGCCTCCTTCAGGTGTTTCCCAGCTAATTCCTTCGTTAGGGTGAGACGTTCTCTGAACTTCTGGACATATTCAATCACCATTCCCACGGTTGCTCCTGGTGTCCATCGTTCCCTCAGCATGGATAGCATGGTATATATAATATAGATAAATGGAAAGTAAGCCTTCTCAGGACCCACACGTCCTCTTTCGGCCTCACTAACCAATTCGGGGACCTCCTCCTGCTGCAACTCTCCGAGACGAGTGCGGTCTACCCCTGGAGAACTGGTGAGGGTCGCTTGCAACTCACCATTCGGGCTGTCTTCGCCCTCCGCTCGTTCTCTGGGTCCTACGCAGAGGTGATCTGTTCCCAGGCTGTCAGTCGTCTCCTCAGCCCCATCAGATCCACAACCTCCTGGTTCTTCGCGCTGTCTCGGCCTTACAGCACAAACTGGGATCGCCACCGGTGCGAATCCCTTCTCGTCCCCACAGGCGTTCAACTCTCCGCCTGTCTCCTTGTATTGTTCTAGGCACTCTTCGCCCTTCACGAGATGCGGAAGGACATATCCTCCACACGCGTCATTCCCCAAGATGACCTGTGCCTCAATCTTGGGCATTGATGTACAGACTCCCACCACTAGGGTCTGGCAGCCATAATCGGAATTTAAAGTTACCTGGTGTAGAGGCATCCTCACTGGGCCTCCCACAGTGGTCACACTTGCCACCCCCACACTGGTACTCTTGTAACCCTCGGGGAACAGGGTTTCACTTACCAGGGTAAAATCAGCCCCGGTGTCTCTTAGCATCTTCACGGGGATGGGGTCTGCGACCCCCATCCTTACGGTTCCTTTACACATGAATGGGTGAACTTTCTTCTCCCCATTCAGCACGGGTTCATCCCGCACTCCCTCGGCCCTCTGGTCCTCGAACATCACTAAAGCAACGTGTCCCCGCTGCTTAAAGCGTCTGCATTCCCGCGCGACGTGTCCGATTTTCCCGCAGTTGTAGCAGCGGACCCTTGGCGGAGACCAACCGCCACCGCTCGCCTTAGCACTGCCTTCAGAGGCCGTCGCTCCCTGTGTCCTTCTCGCCTCACTTGTCGTTTCCTTCGTTGCAGTAACAGCTCCCGAGCTCTCAGCTTGGTTCTCCTCTATCGGCTCTACAGTACCTTTTGTTCCTCGGTCGTCCCATCTCGAGCGGTGGGACTTGGGAGAACTCGCTTCTGTCCTCCATCCATCCGTCCTCCTATAATTCCTACTGCTTCTGGAGTACACGGGTGATCGGTGCCGTCCCTCTCGGCTTGGGCGTAGTGCTTCCTCTAACATGTCGGCTCGGTCGGCTGCGGCCCTCAGGTTCTTTATGTCCGCCTCCTTTATCCTCATCCTGATCTCAGGAGGGAGCACGGACATAAACTTTTCCACGACCATTAGTTCCTTGACCTCTTCGGCCGACCCCGCTTCTTCAGAGTCCAGCCACTTAAAGAACTTTCTTTTCATGTCCCTCGCCGTCTCCGCATACGATTTTCCTGGTGACCAGGTACATTCTCTAAACCTCTTCCGGTAACACTCCGGCGTGAGCTTGAAGGAACGGAGCACAGCTCGTTTTACCACATCGTAGTTGGTGCATTCTTGGAAGTCGAGCATAGTGAAGGCTTCGCGAACTTCACCTGTGAGCCTCCCTTGAACTAACTCCGCCCATTCCGCCCTCGGCCACCTCTTCAGAGCAGCAACTCTCTCAAAGTGATCGAAGAAACTTTCGGCTTCACTAGGCACATAGACCGGCAGGTCTCGTTCCCTCACTCGTCGGTCTTCCTGTGGCAGCGGAGCAGGTACACCTAGTCCTAATTCAGCTCGCTTCAGCTCCACCTCCCTTTTGGCTTCTATTTCCAGTTGTCTCAGCCTAACTTCTCGCTCGTGTTCTTCCCTGCGTAGCTGTGCTTCTCGCTCTTGCTCCTCCCGGCATAGCTGTGCTTCTCGTTCCTTACGCTTCATCTGTGCTTCTCGCTCCTCACGCTTCATCTGTGCTTCTCGCTCCTCACGCTTCATCTGTGCTTCTGCTTCTCGCTCTTCTTTGCGCTGCTGTGCTTCTCGCTCTTCTTTGCGCTGCTGTGCTTCCAGCTGCATCTGCATTATTTCCAGCTTAATGCTGTGCCTGCTGCCGCTGGATCCCCTGCTGCTTCCACCAATACTCAGGTGTTCACCCACACTGGCAGGTGTTTGGGGCCGTTCCTCCCCCAAAGCTTCGTCTCGTGCCCTGAGCTGAGCCATTATCTCTAATCTTCTTTCACCAACTCTGGCAGATCTCAGCTTTATTCCAAAATGATCCACTATTGCCTGTAACTGTGCCTTGGTGCACTCTTCCAGCACCTGTTCATCTCTAGAGTCAATAAATCTTGCTACTTTATCATCCTCCATCTTGTGCTATGAGTGATAACCTGCACCTGATCTCTAACACCACTGCCAAGTATCACCACTGCAACCTTTACTTCGATCGTATCCTGGCAAGGTCGCCAATGTTGGGGT
>NC_091161.1:27683356-27690856 GCF_040958095.1 Procambarus clarkii | reverse complement strand
GTATTTATTATTTTCTGGTTTAGGGCTTCTATCCCTCTAACTATTTTCTTAGCATCAGGGCTTAATTGAAATAGGAGTTCTCCAAAACTCATTTTCGTACTTTTAAGGTGAAGAAAAGAAGTGATTTACTATAGAGTGTATTACACTTATTTGTATAATTTGCACGACGTTTCGAACCTCCATGGTTCATTCTCAAGTGAACAGATCTTACAATACTAGTTGATTTTATACCCGCATTAGGTCAGGTGATAATACAATGAAGGTGAAAACATGGGGGGATACATAAGGGATAAACATAAAGGCTGCAGAAGGCTTATTGGCCCATACGAGGCATCTCCTATCTAAACACAAAGATTAATCCAGTGTAATTGGCCTGTTATGTTGGACATTGTCTTCTGTGTTGGCATCGATATGTTCTTGTCTTGTCCTTACTCTCATGGTGGGTAGAGTGAATAGTTCCGTGATTTGGGTGTTCATGGTAGGTCGCTCTATTCTTATGTGAATTGCCTCAAGAATTTGTAATCTTCTTGAATCTTGGGTTTTGTCTATTATGCAAGTATTCTTGTTCAACATTTCTCTTGTTAGAGTAATGTCATGGGCTTGTCTCATGTGATTCCTAGGGGCACCAGATTGAAGATGGCATGTCAAACGCCTCGTCAGCTTGGTCGACGTCATACCTATGTACTTACATTGAAGGTTACATCCTTCGTGGGGGCAAGTGTACATGTATACAACGCTTGACTGCTGTAGAGGGTTCTCCGTCGGCTTCGGGCTTTTTTTGATAAGGAGTTCGGAAGTCTTCTTGGTTTTGTAGAATATTATCAGGTTTATGTTTTGGTTAGGAGTAGTGCTTTTTACTCCTTTACGGATTATTCTTTCATTATTCTTTCCTCTTTTATATGTTCACTGTGCATGGTTGATTTGTAATATAATTTTATTGGGGGTGTTGTGGTTTCTGTTCTAGGTTCTGAATTATACCAACGGTCCAAGTGTCTTCTTATAGCAGCGTTTATTTCCGCGTTGCTATATCCGTTGTTCACCAATACCTGAGTTACTCTTTCAAACTCTCTACTCACGTTGCTCCATTCAGAGCAGTGGGTAAGCGCTCGACGAATATAAGCATTGAGAACACTGGCTTTGTATCTTTGGGGGCACTCACTTCTACCGTTCAGGCATAATCCTATGTTGGGGGCTTGGTATATACGTTGGTGCTTAAAGAGGTTCCTGTTTTTGTTATTAGTACATCCAAGAATGGCAGACTGTTATTTTCACTATTTTCATGTGTAAATCGGAGTACTGACTCTCTCTCTAAGAGAGAGTCAGTAAGTATTTGCTAAGAAAATAGTTAGAGGGATAGAAGCCCTAAACCAGAAAATAATAAAATACAGAATATGCGGTCATATTCAATGAAACATATATATATATATATATATATATATATATATATATATTATATATATATATTATATATATATATATATATATTATATATATATATATATATAATATATATATATTTATATATATATATGTGGTACCTAATAGCCAGAACTCACTTCTTGGCCTACTATGCAGGGCTCTCGTCTTACTTAGCTAAGTTAGCGAGGACTCTGTCGTTTCTGGCTAAGTGTTAACATTTTGGCCTATTATGCAAAAAATTATACTGGTTTTTTGGCCAAGAATGAAAACTGGCGATTGTTTGTTTGTTTATCACATGGTCACTGTAAAGTAAGATGTTGTCCATTGAATGTAGGAAGATATTTAGATAAAAATGTCAAATGGGGAAGATGTACAGATTAATAATGGCCTTAGGAATTGTTTGTACTAGAAATCAGTAGCAAGTGGAGAGATATGGTGCTTGAGCACTTATCCGGCATACACTATTATTTAAAACAATTTTGTTTTTATGAGAGAGAACGAGAGAGATAAATGAGATCTTTACCATCTTTTAATTAATAGTTCTCAACTCCTTAAAACATACATAACTGAAACATGCTCATGTCTGAACATTTTGTCCTGCCTCAAGATCACATTGAACAAATAATGTCTTATCCCAGGTTGGACTGAAACTAATAGTCGCAATAGCGTGATGCATCATATGGGTGGGTCCAGGAGGCCGTGGTGGGGACCCAAACTCGCACACGGAGTGGTCCCAGATGCACCCAATCCATAGGGGCCTAAACCCAGGGACTCGCTCACATGACGCACAGTGTGACGTCAGAGTACCATTTGCTCATAACACTTGTGGAAAACACACTTATCACCTCAAATTTAATTCGGGACAAGTCGATATATTAACATATTATTTCTATGCCAATTGATGGGCATGATGTGCTAGAGGTCACCGACAGTGATATGTTGGAGATCCTTGGTGCTGATGTTTAGAGGTCCCCGGCTGTGTTGTGCTAAAGGTCACCGGTGGTGATGTGCTATAGGTCCCCGATGGTGATGTGCTATAGGTCCCCGGTGGTGATCTGTTTGGCAGTGAAGTGTTAGAGGTCCCTAGCAGTGATGTGTTAGAGAACCTCGGTGGTGATGTGCTAGAGGTCCCTGGCAGTGAAGTATTAGAGGTCCCTAACAGTGATGTGTTAGAGAACCTCGGTGGTGATGTGCTAGAGGTTCCTGGCAGTGATGTGTTAGAGGTCCCTAGCAGTGATGTGTTAGAGGTCCTCGGTGGTGATGTGCTAGAGGTCACTGGCAGTGATGTGCTATATGTCCCTTGGTAGTGATGTGCTAAAGGTTCCTGGCAGTGATGTGTTAGATGTCTCCGGTGGTGATGTGCTAGATGTCCCCAGTGGTAATGTGCTAGAGGTCCTCGGTGGTGATGTGCTATAGGTCCTAAGCAGTAATGTTCCCAGCAGTGATGTGCTAGAGGTCCTCGGTGGTGATGTGCTAAAGGTCCTAAGCAGCAATGTCCCCAGCAGTGATGTGCTAGAGGTCCTCGGTGGTGATGTGCTAAAGGTCCTAAGCAGTAATGTCCCCAGCAGTGATGTGCTAGAGGTCCTCGGTGGTGATGTGCTAAAGGTCCTAAGCAGTAATGTCCCCAGCAGTGATGTGCTAAAGGTCCCCGGTGGTGATGTGCTAAAGGTCCCCGGCAGTGATGTGCTTAAGGTCCCCAGCAGTGATGTGCTTAAGGTCCCCAGCAGTGATATGTTAAAGGTCCCTGGCAGTGATGTGCTTAAGGTCCTAAGCAGTGATGTCCCAGCAGTGATGTTCACTAGCAGTGATGTGCTAAAGGTCATCAGCAGTGATGTGCTAAAGGTCATCAGCAGTGATGTGCTAAAGGTCATCAGCAGTGATGTCCCCAGCAGTGATGGTCTCTCTCTCTCTTTCTCATTCACTCTCTCTCTCTCTTTTTCTCATTCTCTCTCTCTCTCTCTCATTCACTCTCTCTCTCTCTCTCTCTCTCTCTCTCTCTCTCTCTCTCTCTCTCTCTCTCTCTCTCTCTTTCTCATTCTCTCTCTCTCTCTTTCTCGTTCTCTCTCTCTCTCTTTCTCATTCTCTCTCTCTCTCTCTCTCTCTCTCTCTCTCTCTCTCTTTCTCATTCTCTCTCTCTCTCTCTCTTTCTCATTCTCTCTCTCTCTCTCTCTCTCTCTTTCTCATTCTCTCTCTCTCTCTCTCTCTCTTTCTCATTCTCTCTCTCTCTCTCTCTCTTTCTCATTCACTCTCTCTCTCTCTCTCTCTCTCTCTTTCTCATTCACTCTCTCTCTCTCTTATTCACTCTCTCTCTCTCTTTCTCATTCACTCTCTCTCTCTCTCTCTCTCTCTCTCTCTCTCTCTCTCTCTCTCTCTCTCTCTCTCTCTCTCTCTCTCTCTCTCTCCTTTTCTCTCTCCAAGTGTAGATGACAGATAAGTAGGTGCGGCCGGTCTGCAGCGACCGACCAGATGGAACGCTCATCACTGGTCACTAGCTCTCTACATATGTAAATTACATAGCCTTGATAATGTACTTGTGGTCGATATTTGATATAACCTATCGGGCGTATATATACTGGACAGCATAGAGGTTGTGAGCACTATGCCGCCGCCTGTAGTATTGTCAAGTTGGTTGCAGAATTCACCAAGCGTTGGTTTGTTCACCCTCCAATAGGGAACGTGAGCTGGGCTTAGACCGTCGTGAGACAGGTTAGTTTTACCCTACTGTTAAACTGTGTCGTTGCGACAGCAGTCCTGCTCAGTACGAGAGGAACGGCAGGTCCGGACAAATGGTTCCATTCTTGGTCGATCGGCCAGTTGTGGTGTGGCTTGGGTTGTGGTGTGGCTTGGGTTGTGGTGTGTCTGGGGTTGTGGTGTGGCTGGGGTTGTGGTGTGTCTGGGGTTGTGGTGTGGCTGGGGTTGTGGTGTGTCTGGGGTTGTGGTGTGGCTGGGGTTGTGGTGTGTCTGGGGTTGTGGTGTGGCTGGGATTGTGGTGTGTCTGGAGTTGTGGTGTGTCTGGGGTTGTGGTGTGTCTGGGGTTGTGGTGTGGCTGGGGTTGTGGTGTGTCTGGGGTTGTGGTGTGGCTTGGGTTGTGGTGTGTCTGGGGTTGTGGTGTGTCTGGGGTTGTGGTGTGTCTGGGGTGTGTGGGTGGGGGTTGTGGTGTGTCTGGGGTTGTGGTGTGTCTGGGGTTGTGGTGTGTCTGGGGTTGTGGTGTGGCTGGGGTTGTGGTGTGGCTGGGGTTGTGGTGTGGCTGGGGTTGTGGTGTGTCTGGGGTTGTGGTGTGACTGGGGTTGTGGTGTGTCTGGGGTTGTGGTGTGGCTGGGGTTGTGGTGTGTCTGGGGTTGTGGTGTGGCTGGGGTTGTGGTGTGGCTGGGGTTGTGGTGTAGCTGGGGTTGTGGTGTGTCTGGGGTTGTGGTGTGTCTGGGGTTGTGGTGTGGCTGGGGTTGTGGTGTGGCTGGGGTTGTGGTGTGGCTGGGGTTGTGGTGTGTCTGGGGTTGTGGTGTGGCTGGGGTTGTGGTGTGGCTGGGGTTGTGGTGTAGCTGGGGTTGTGGTGTGTCTGGGGTTGTGGTGTGGCTGGGGTTGTGGTGTGGCTGGGGTTGTGGTGTGGCTGGGGTTGTGGTGTGGCTGGGGTTGTGGTGTGTCTGGGGTTGTGGTGTGGCTGGGGTTGTGGTGTGTCTGGGGTTGTGGTGTGGCTTGGGTTGTGGTGTAGCTGGGGTTGTGTGTGTGTCTGGGGTTGTGGTGTGGCTGGGGTTGTGGTGTGGCTGGGGTTGTGGTGTGGCTGGGGTTGTGGGATGGTGTAGCTGGAGTGGGGTGGCTGGGGGTGGAAGTGTTGCTGGGGTGGTGTGGCTGGAGTGGGGTGGTAGTGAAACTGTGATGGTGTTAGGGGGTGTGGGTGTAGTGGATGTGGTGGAGTTTTGTGGGTATAGTGGGTGTGGTGGGTGTGATGGGGTGTTGTGGGTGGTGTGGGTGTAGAGGGTGTGGTGGGTGTGGTTGGCTGGTGTGGGTGTTGTGGGTTGAGGGTTTGGTGTGGGTGTGGTTGGCTTGTGGTAGGTTGGTGTGGGTGTAGTGGGTATGATTGGCTGTTGTGGGTGTGGTTGGCTGGAGTGGGTGTGGTAGGTTGGTGTGGGTAGTGTGTGTGATTGGCTGTTGTGGATGTGGTTGGCTGGAGTGGGTGTGGTAGGTGGTGTGGTTGTAGTGGGTGTGATGTGGATGTGGGTGGTGGGTGTGGGTTTGGTTGGCTGGTGTGGGTGTGGGTGTGGTTGGCTGGTGTGGGTGTTGTGGGTTGAGGGTTTGGTGTGGGTGGGTTGGCTGGTGTGGGTGGTGTGGTTGGCTTGTGGTAGGTTGGTGTGGGTGTAGTGGGTGTGATTGGCTGGTGTGGATGTGGTTGGCTGGAGTGGGTGTGGTAGGTTGGTGTGGGTGTAGTGTGTGTGATGTGGGTGTGATGTGGGTGTGGGTGGTGGGTGTGTGTGTGGGTGTGGAGGTTTAATGCACTGGGTCCCAGAAGGATGCAGACTGAGAATGGATGAGCCTCCACATGCCTCTGGTGGTACCTCACTGTGTTCTGAATGCTTCAAATTATTATATACTTTTGAATTTTGTTAGATTTTCTACAAAGTTTATTAGTTTTGACATTTTGTTATTCTGTCAAATAAAAGCAACATAGAACACTTTCAAAGGCGTTGACCCCCACCGACCATTGGTGACCCTCGTCCCACTGGTCGCATGACAGCTACACACACCAGCTAAACCCACAAGCTGCACCCACCAGCCACACATACCAGCCACACACACAAGCCACACATACCAGCCACACACACAAGCCACACCCAACAGCTACACACACTAGCTACACCCACTAGCTACACCCAACAGCTAGCTACATACACTAGCTAAACACAACAGCCACACCCACCAGCCACACACACAAGCCACACCCAACAGCTACACACACTAGCTACACCCAACAGCTAGCTACATACACTAGCTAAACACAACAGCCACACCCACCAGCCACACCCACCGACCACACCCACCGGCCACACCCACACTACCCACAACACCCCAGCCACTCTTCATTGTCTTCAAAATTTCATATTGTTTCCCCCAGGGAATGCGCCATACAATACCGAAATCGCCCTCGTCTATATATTGTCTCTGAGACAGGAGTTCATCAAAATTTACACTGATTATAAGAGTCTGATCCTTCATGCTTTATTATGTAATTAATGAATCTGACTAACAATTAAGCTACTCACTTGACTGAGTGTATGTTTTTGACTGACTAGATGGATTGATTAGGATTAGTCCACCAATGAGATGACACGAAATAAATTTTATTTAGTATTATGAGGTCGCAGCTATCATATATGGGGAATATTTCTTGTTCAGCTGTTGGACACTTCTTTTTTTTTTTTTTTTTTTTTTTTTTACCTGGACTTTGTGACTTCAAGGTGGTTACTGCAAGATTGGGAGGAGTACTCACACGTTGGTTGCTTCAGGTAGAAGATCCATTCTCTTCCGGCGGGGTTTACCAATCCCCATTTTAATGAATGAATCTGTAACCATATTATATAACCAAACTGATATTTTCCCTATGGATTAATTCCTTTTGGGATTGCCGAGGGCAAACCTTCTGTTACTACTATCTCTGTTATTGAATGAAAGATTCCGATGGTGATTTATTTCTACGTTGTTTTTCGTGTAGCTTTTGAGTCTGTTGTACTTTTAGTGACAGTACCTAACCAACCCTTCAATATTGAAATTGTTTCCAGTTTCCAATGGGATAATTATTATGAAAACACATTGATTTTTATAATTTGTATTAAAACAACATTTTTCGTTGATCTTATATTTTAAGCCTGATTTAGGACTCATTGTATTTATTTTGAGTTTGCAAATACTAATTTTATACCAAAAATATTACAATTAGTGAAAACAGGTTAAGTGATGGGACATACCAATAGACTATGTCTCTTCTTTCAAATACCTTGGAGTCTCTGTCCCTTGTACCTCAACTGCAGTCAATAAGTTACATCAACAATGTAGAGACAGACTCAAGGCTCTCAGAACTGTAGTGGGTACAGC